>NW_024582535.1:366445-367857 GCF_018398535.1 Haplochromis burtoni | reverse complement strand
GGG
The DNA here is from genome assembly GCF_018398535.1 of Haplochromis burtoni. Classification (NCBI taxonomy): domain Eukaryota; kingdom Metazoa; phylum Chordata; class Actinopteri; order Cichliformes; family Cichlidae; genus Haplochromis; species Haplochromis burtoni. Next base: position 367,854 of record NW_024582535.1, on the reverse strand, counting down.
GAAGTAATCAGTAATTAGTTACTGATTACTTTTTTCAAGTAACTTGACCAACACTGATGGTGACGAGTTTGAGAGGAAGTGGAGCCAAGTGCGAGCGATCAGCTTTCTCTGGTTGTTTTCTGCTACACTGACTGACTGTAGTGTCGCTGCATTGAGTTTTCAAGTGACACCACACAATGCAGTGATTCCTAAAATCAATCTTGCATAGCTCCTTCACATACTGGCATGTCCAGTGTTTCTGACCTTTGAAGGAAACACTTAACTGATAAAATGTCTTTTGGACAAACATAGTTCTCTTCTGAGTAGAAAGCGAGGCTTTGACATGCAGTGATAGTGCAATCCTGTCTAAGAGACAGGAAAATGATGAATAGGAGGAATGCAAATGTAGCTGGAAGATTTAAGGCTGCTCTCCATATCTAATCTTGCCCGATTTGAATCTGCTGACCTATTGCCAGCAGGGGCACAGTATATAAGGAGGCTCTGTCACCTGTCTCTTTATGCTCACTGATGGTTGCATTTCCTGGTGTCTTTTGTCGCTCGCTGCCTGGTCGGCTGCATGTTTAAATTCTACCTGTTGCACAGAAGCTGTGGATGTCTCTCTGCTTAATCTAACTTGTTTGTGCACTTAGAAGCCTCTTGCTTGTGGCGTCTCATGTTCGTGCTGGCGTGTGAAGTTTACCTCTCCTCCCCACATGAGTATAATACAGCAGAAGAGGTATGCACTGTTCTCAGTTTTGGTAGTCTTTGGATTGAAACTATTCTAACTTGAGCTGTTTGCATGGTAGAAATTACTGACATGTTGTGTCACCTGTTGCTGCTGGGTCAGGAAGCACTCCTCTTCTGTCCAGGTGTAGTAGCTCAGCAGGCCTGGTAGGTATAAGCTGCCCTTTCCTCTGCATTTGGTTTTGAATTTAAATTGCATTCTATTGAATGCAATTTGTCATTTTTTCAGATATTAAAGCTGCTACTGCTCTGAGGGATGCCATGCTGTTTTGTTTCTGTTGTTTTTCCATTGTTTTTCAGGTGTTGTGCTTTAAAGTTTTTTTTGTTTTGTCTACATTTGTCTTTATTTTCTAGGTCCAATATTGCCATTCTGTTGAGGCAAGGAGGAGACTTATTACTACCACTTTTATGTCTGAGTTAGTATATGGTGTATAGCACTGAGGAGCACTGAGACTCACCCTTAAAGCCCTTATCTCGCTCAGGTTTGGATGGTCTTCATTAAATTGTTGAATCTACCATTGGTATCTTCTTTACAAAGCTTTTCATGTTCTGCTCCATCTTACTTACCAACCTTGATGTATCAAAAAAATATGAGACGTTTTTGTCTTTGTTCCCAAGACTTATGCCTCTTGCTCAGTGTTGGGAAGGTTACTTTTAAAATGTATTCCATTACAGAATACAGAATA
>NW_024582535.1:361683-365661 GCF_018398535.1 Haplochromis burtoni | reverse complement strand
CTGAGGTGCCAGTTCAGCCATTTGATTCATGTTACGGTAACTGTAACGGAATACAGTTACTCATATTTTGTATTTTAAATACGTAACGGCGGTACATGTATTCCGTTACTCCCCAACACTGCTCTTACTCTTCCTCTGATTTACTCTATATGGGCATACTTCTTTATGTGTACTCTCTATATTGTGTAATACATACAATATCACTTGTATATGGAACCACTACTGACTGAAGCACTACCGTTTGTGGCTGGGCCAACCTTACCAAAGACATTTTTAAATCTGAAGAGTAATTTTCCTGGTTAAATGCCAGATTTTTTTTGTGTGTTTAACTCCTGTTGACTTGTATGTCAAGCTGAAATTATGCTTCTCTGAGCTGCAAGTAATTTGCTGTCGCTCTGGCATCATTACAAGAGTGTTTCTTTCACGTAGTTTGTATGTCGATGCACACTTAAAGCAAGTATATTGGCTGCTCCAACTCCTTGCCTGTGAATAAATTGTTGTAGGCGACAGTGATGAGGTGTTAATGCCTCTGCAGCAGTGGATGTCTGTGTATGAAATCAGTTCAGCTGTCTCTACCTGCTGTTTGATAATTAGAACTAAGTGTGTTGTACTGAAACTCCTCAAGTCAATGTACCTGCTGCTGAAAGAGACAATAAATGGGTTGCCAAATATTTGCAAATAAAGAATTACAACTCTTTATATTGTATATTTTCATTAATAAAAATCGCCACCAGGGAGTGTAGTGTTTAGGTGGGTGATATGAATGAAAGCATTGCTTAACAGAAATACTAAGACCCAAAGTTTCCAAGGAAAATATTGCTAAAATATTGGCTAATTGGTTTGTTTAAAGCCCCCCCCCCCGCTCCCATCCCTATTCCTCCTGCTTTTATTAAAATAGCTGTGCTTGGGTCCTCTTTTTGAGCTGCAGTCTACAGTTATGCCTTTTTAATCACAACCAATAAACATTACTTCAGCAACTATTTACTGTACCTGTTCTTAGGAATAAGCAGTCCCTCACCACCTTGTACCTACTGAACATAAGCTCCCAGCACAAACATATTAGCATTAAACAGCATGCACATTCACTCAAATTTGCATTAAGGGTCCATACATTAGTCTTCTGCCACTGAGCAAGAGGTTTGTAGTTTTCTTTTTAAAAATCCACAACGTGCTCATCTGTCGCTCTCTGTCTCTTGGTCTCTCCCCCACTCTCTCTAGTTCTTTGTTAATCTAGTTTTAATTGCTGTCTGAATCTTTCTTTGATTCCCACCTCAAGATCATATTACTGCAGCAAATCTGGAACATGACCCCTTCCTCCCTCCATTCCCTTGCTCAGCATGTGCAGTTTTCTTTCCTTTTCTAAGCCTCTCTCTCCATCATGCACTCATTAATAGTTTTGTGACAGCTCTCCAGCAGTAATGGAGTTTAAGAAACACAGCGCTGTGCAATTAATATTCTCATCACACCAGTTGCTCTTTCACTTTTCCCTCTGTGTTGCATCCTTAGACAGACATGACTCCATTCTCCTTTTGGCAACTTTCCCCTCATTTCAGTTTTTGAGTTTACATGAAGCATAGCATGCCATTGCTAACTTATGCTCTCTCTTCTCACACTGTTTACATTAGTCTCCACTCACTCATGTCTCCCTGATGACATTGTGAGCCAGTTTGAACTCTTACCTCTTGGAAACAGCAAAACTGAAATAATTCACTGAATTATAAAAATTCTCTGCAAACAAACTTAAAGATTTTCCAGAGATTCATGGAATTTAAATTTTCTAAACACTTCTAGATCACATCATCTGCTTTGCTTTTTCTAACTCTCTTTCTATAATTATTCTGGTCATACCTTGGTCTGCATTTCCCCTGGCAAAAAAAATCTCACGGATATGGATATTTATTCTAGATTTTTACATTTGAAGCTCCCTTCATAGTATTCTCTTTACACGAAATATCCAATATGGATGGATCTGGCAACAAGTTGTTTGACTTGAACTGACTATTTTCATTTCATAAACTTATTCTGTAGCTGCAGCATCTAAGAAGTGAAAGGCATTGACAGTCAGTTCTCAGATTCAGCATCTTTTGAATCATAACCAGACAAGTGTGTGAGAGCATCTGAGAAACGCTTAGGCTTGTTCATTTCTCCAGATCCAACATGTTTTTTCACATAATACCAGTGACACAGCACACTTCTGGCATCAGACCCATGACATGCCAGCTATGACAACATCAGCTACCAAGATGGGGGGGGGGACTCCAGGCTTCAAGTACCGTTGTCCTGCAGGTTTTAGATCTCACCCTGGGTCAACACACCTGAATCAAATGATTAGTTCTGGAAAACTTCAAGACATGTTGAGGAGGTCATTTAGCCATTTTAATCAGCTGTGTTGGATCAAGGACACATCTGAAACCTTCAGGACACACCTGTAGATAAGATAAGTATAGAATTGATTAATTCAATTTTAACTTAAAATTTTCATTTTAGATTCATTAGGAACAAATATTATTCTGAACCTTTTGAGAAATCAGAGTAACTTCAAAACACTAACCCTAAATGATGTTCCTAATATGTCAGAATCAGAATCAGAATGGGTTTTATTGCCAAATGTTGAGCAGGTTTACAACATTAGGAAATTGCTGTGGTGCTTCAGTGCAAACATGCTGTCATAAATTGCGCTTAAATAGACATGAAAAAAATAAAAGTAAGAATAAGAATAATGTCAGTTACTTTATGCTTGTGCTGTAGGTCAGGGGTGTCAAACTCCAGTCCTCGAGGGCCGGTGTCCTGAAACTTTTACATTTGTCCCTGCTACAATACACCTAAAATTAGTAGGTCATTAGCAAGACTCTATAGAACTTATAGACTGCATGCTGAGGTGCCAGTTCAGCCATTTGATTCATGTTACAGCAGGTCATGAGTGAATTAACATGATGTAATAAAAGTGCATTTTTCTAAACTGTTACGTTTACTTACATTTACTTAAATTTACTTGACTAGGGTCGTTTTTTTTTATTTTTTATTTTATTTTATTTTACTTCTTATTCTGAGAAGTAAAATAAAATAAAAGGAAGTCATGCTGAGTAATGCTGCCATTTTCTTTTCATTGCCATTTGCTATTTAAAAGGTCAAACATTGTGGCCTGCTGCAGCTGTCAACCTTTGGTATGATAAGGTCTAAAAACCAAGCGGAATATCTGCCTACTGTCACCACCACACCGATAAGATGAGTGCTCCTCATCTTAATGCTAAAAGTCCCTTTGGGGATATGGCACCAAAACAATTAGTAGACGTTCAGTGAACTCTTTCAGGTTACAAGTTGAAGCTGCTGCAAATCAGACTTACTGTGGCAGATTTCCCAGCAATCTTTTGGTGGTTCGTAGTTTGCATGGTGGTCTCTTCATAAACCCCAGCTACACCACAGACTAATACACGTATGCCCGGAGGGAACTTAAAATGTAATTTATTTGTGATCCTTTTTATTGCTTCAACAGCCTCAGTGCTGCTGTATAACTGTTATTATATGTACTTCAATAAACATTGTATTTTGCAAAACTGGCTTGTCAAAGCTTTTATGTAGTATATAGCCCCTGTTCTCTGCAATTCCGCCTTTACATCTCTTTCTATTTGTCTACATTGTTTGTGCTAAATAAACCTCTTACTCTGAACGAGAGGTCCCTTTTCATAAATGCGTTGAGCCACAAAGCACTAAATAATCTCTTCTGTACGCTAGTTAAATTCAAAAGCAAGGATGATTATTTGCTTGAGAGAAAACTGGACCTGAGGGTATGAGCTGGTGTTGCATAATTTCAAAGTAATTAAGAACTTCAGAGATGAGAAAATTGTGATCACCTGCTGTTACTAAGGATGCTAATATACAAGGTTACTGTGGGCAGTGCTAATTAAAATCTTTCACTGAATATTGTTCTAAAATATCTGAAAAGATTTTGGTTTTTTTAGTGCCAACAAACAATTTTGG
>NW_024582535.1:326477-352736 GCF_018398535.1 Haplochromis burtoni | reverse complement strand
TTGTATTTTGCACAACTCTGTTGCTTGTGAAGCTCGCACACAAGAATTTCACTCACATGTGCTGTACCAATGTACCTGCACATGTGATGTGACAATAAAAGTGATTTGATTTGATTTGAAATAAGACATTTTAAATTGATTTAGTGTCTAGGGGACATAACACTTAACAGCATTAAATATTAATAACAAGAACAGTTTATTAATAATATATTATTTCTAAGGTGCTAAAACTGAAGATGATTGTCCATTTAGTCATTAGACTGACGGTCATATGTGTATCCCAAAGCAATAAGGTGCGATTAAAGGTTCCCATAAAAATTAATGATACCATTTATACACTTTATAGCATTTAGTGGAAGCAGTGAGTTACTGGTTGGCAAACTATAAAATGAAAAAGAAAGCTGGAGGTGTGAGCGATTACCAGTAAAAAGAAAACAAAAAATAAAATAAATATTGGCAGAGCATTTACGGCACCCCAAAGAAGAGAAGACCAACATTTACCCAACTGAAGAAGCAAAGGAGACTGGACTCAAAGTCAGGAAGTGTTATTACCATTTGTGGCCTACTAACAAATACACAAAACGGCCTTTAAAAATTACAATCATTGAGTAAACTGGGAGGACTTCTTTGAAGGATGAATAGCATCTGTGTCTCTGACCAGCTATTCCTTAAATTCTCCTCATGCTTAACTGAAATTAGAAATAAGTCACTGGACACCTGTACTAACCTAATCAGCTCTTTATAGCTTTTTAAGTGTAATTATTATGCAATTAAAGTATAAATTATTGATTTATACTTTGATTTTGATTTGATAAGTACAACTGTGTACGCTAAAACGTCACATTTTAGTTTTTAGATAGTTAGATATGGTTGCTGAAGGGTTGTTACAGCTACAAATAATAAGAAAAAAAAAACAGAATACAGCAATATATAAAGAGGATAGCACTATCCAGATTAGGTAGCCAACAAACTGTAACTGTATTTAATTAGTAAATGAAGCCACTAAAAACAAGACACCAACCCCAAAAGGAAAACCCAATGAAAAAGCAGAGAACTGGTGAGTTGTTTGATCTTAGAGGGACTGAAAGATCCCTTCATAAACCTGCTTTGGGGCAGGATAGCATATTACTTAATCCTGATACACCTCAGAATAAGAGGGAGATGATGAGTGAAAAAAAGAGATGAAAATAGGAGAGACATGTTAGAAGCAGCAGCAGAAGAGGAGAGGATCAAAAACGGGTGGATTACTTGAAACACTCTTTTTAGAGCCTGTATTCAGCTTTCATAGCAAGAGACAGTTTGGGAACAAAGACACAAAACTGAGTGAGATAACCTATGTTGACAACCACCCCCCTAGTTCTTTCTTTTAATACAAAAGAAGATGGGATCTTCCTCTCCATTAGCCAGTGGCCTCCCATCAGCCTCTTGACTTCCAGGTAGCAAGCTGCAGACTGTTTGTCTGGCAGGATTATTCCAGGTAAACGGGAGATTTAGCATAATGTGGGCCATGCCTGTTTTGGCTTCAGCAGGATATGGGGTCATGTAAACATTGCTGTGGCAACACAATCCACTGTGGGAGGAGGTGATAAGGGAATTAAGGGGGAATGAGCTGTCTAATCCATTTAATTTGGCTCTTTCTGCCTCTTTCCTGGTTTCTCGCTTTTCCACTCACTTTATTTCTCCTCCCCAAATCTGCTTGTTGTCACTTCTTATTTTTTAAATTATCTTTTCTCATTCTTCTAATCCCTTTTCCTGTTTGACCTTTAGGGTTTATAAGATTATAAAACATCATAAACTATAATGTTTATAAACACCATATAAGAAAAGACAGTAAACATAGACTTGCCAGTTAAAACATCATCAGGCAAAATTTGATTCTCAAAGAGCCAAATATTTAACCCTTTACTGCATAGATTCGTTTCTAAATGTTATTACATATCCTCCTAACACCAGCTAAAAGCCGACATGGTGTGCATTAGTCACGCATTTTGTGCTTCCAAAGTTAGAGGCCAGATGACTTGGAAAAGTACACTGCTCATAATTTGGAATTTTTTTTCTACTCATTTGATTGATGAATTGCAAAAGTTAGTTAACATTTTTACTATTAGCTGATAATAAATAAATAAATAAATAAATAAATAAAGTCCTGAAGGAACTATTGATTTAGTAAAAACAATAACACATGATGAAAACACAGAACATCAGTTTTATATGCATCAATATTACTACCGCAAATGCTTAAGTCTACACCCAGTTTATACAACAACAACTAAACAAGCAAAACAATAATATTAGGTTTAATTTCAGGTTTCTTTGTTTGTCCCCATAGGCAGATTTGGTCTGCAGTAATGAGTCATCCATCTTCACATGCACATTTTCACTACTAACAAAACAAAAACAATAACAAGTTTTAAACCATGTTGTTTTGCACTTGGAGCAGAAACCTTCGTCTAAAACAGGGGTGTCCAACAGTCCAGCTTCAGTTATTGAGAGCTACTGTTCTGCAGCTTTTAGATGAATCCTTGTTCCAACACACCTGAATCAGACAAATGACTTGTTACCAGGCCAAATTTGATGGCATGCTGAAGAGGTAATTCAATCATCTGATTCATGCCAATAACTCAGAAAGTAGATGGTGACAATGAAAGAATGCAGGAGAGCTCTCCTGTAAATCTCCAGGAAGAGGTCATGAAAAGTCAAATCATCACACTGTGCCATCAAGTTCATCACATGACCCTTTATCCTTGTTTTCTTTTATCTTGTTTTCACGCCACATCATTTATCACTATACTATATTTCCTTCTCTTTAAAGCAATATATCAACTTACTAATTACTGCAATGTATTTAACTGTTTGATGGATACAGAGACAGAAAATGTGTTTTCATGAACTGAAGACAAAAGGTTTGTTTGTAATTGTAGTCTCTCATGTGCTATATGCATTCTGTGTTTTAGCATGGTTCAGCTTTATGTGCAAGGCCAAAAATCTTTCTCAGTATGGTCAGTAAAAATGTTTTCATATCTTTCTCTTTCTGCAAGTGTGATATGGTTGTAATATCAGGGGTGTGTGGTTGTTTTGCTGGGCTCTCATCCTCAGCTAATGCACCTGTTAAGCATCATCATCCGCTCACCTGCAGTTTAAAACTCCAGTTCAGTCATCCACTCATTGCCAGATTGCCGCTATGGTCTATGCATTAGTATCCCTAGGCTCCCTAAAGTAGTCAAAGCTAAACTAGTTAATGTTTTTACTCATTTTTGTACTTACCAGCCTTGCTTTTCTTCTACTTAGAAATCCTCCAAGGTGTGCCAGCCTTCGTTTGCCTGCTCTGGATACTGTTCTGCCTGCTCTCTGGAGTCACTAAATCTTCCCTTCTGTTGCAGATAAGTCTTCTGCTGGTTAAATTAAAGTCTGTTGTTTTTGTCATTTCTGTCTGCTACAATAAACTTTAAAGGGATTGGGGTCTGTCTATTTACTGACCCATCTTGACCCATCAGTGGCAACCCAGTTATGCAGACTTTGGCCCAATCTCAATACCCTTTAAGGCACATTCCCAGATTAATGTCCCCTCAGAAAAGAGTCTGTGCCGGATTTAACTTTAGTGTCAAGAGACATCGCTGGGAAATGGGAAATATATCGGGACATCTATCAGCTATTGACCATTGTGCCACTATTTGTAGAGTAAGGTTAACAGATGAAAACTGAATGAGTGGAGAGGAAGGGAAGGTGGAAATTTGACAAGGTTCAGCAGGGTGTATTTAAGCATAAAGTTGGGCATGGGCTATATGGTATTAGAAATGATGGAGACATAGATCATATAAATAAAATGTTCACTGAACTTTGATAAATGTAGAGGAGGAAGCAATGCCAAAAAGTATAGGAAGAGGAAAGAGAAAGTTGGTGCCTTAATAGAATCAAAGACAGAACTCTAGCATTCAGGAAGCTTCAAAGAACTCGTAATTGGGGAAAATCTGATAAATTCTTACCAAGTTCGCACAGTGCTGAGTGAAAGTATTATGAAAGCTAAAAACCTTCTGACTGGAGTGTTGCAGCATTTTAGGCAGAATTACACCAATTCAGACTTAAGAGAATGAATGGAGTCAGGAAACAATACCAGTATCCAGTGTTGGTAGGTCAAGGAACAACAGAAATTACAGATTGGGATTACAGACTGTAGAGATGCTGGCCAAAGAGTTTAATAAAATTAAAATTAAAACTTTACTGATTAAGGTTTTTATGTTCTGTTAACAGATTTAGAATTAAAAACCATACTTAAAGGCATACAGATGACTTCCCCAGGGAAAGACTGATTATCCTACATCAGCTTGGCAAAAAAAAAAGAAAGAATACCTTTTTTAGGTTTCTACAGTAGAATATGACAGGAAGGTATAGGCTACTGCTCAGATAGAAAGAGGCAATAATAATTGCAATAGTTAAACCCAACTTAACCCAAGTTAAGACCCAAGTAAAAGCACTAGTTACAAACCAATGCTTTTAACTTCTCATTTAGGGAAAGTAATGGAGAAGATAAAAGTGGAAAGGCTTAGTTATGTTATCAAAAGAAGGCAATTCTTATCACTATTTCATGGTGTCTATAGAATTAGGTGGAAAAAAATGGATTAATTAGTTGGTTGAGAATCAGAAATAAAGAAAGCTCAGGAAAACAAAATACAGGGAATTCAGGGAAATGAAATACTTTGGCTATGGTGGCAATTAAACATGACAAGGTGGAGTTGGCACTTACTGTAGTAAAGTGGAAGTGAAAAAACTAAATGGGACACAAGGACAAAAGGAAGACACTAATACAAAATTCAGCGAAAAAGCGCACTGAGTCAAGACAAAATGAAAACTATATTTTCTGGATTAAGAGTAGGTCTGTCATTGTTTCATAGTTTTTAGATTAATTTACTCTAGTGTTGTTGGATTTCTTAGCTCATTATTTCTCTGTCTGTTTACTGCTAAGATTTGTAGCTTTCAGTTCTTGCTACCTTGTGTTCTGTTTTATGTTAATGTTGGACATGCGTTCCTGGTTTCTTCTGTTTAGTTCTGCCTCTCTTACGTCATCTTAGAGAGAGTTTAGACAGTCTAAAAACTGTATCCACGTTTAGAAAGAGACTTCCTGTTTTATCATGGTATCCTTTGTTTCTTGTGTCTCGTATTTAATTTTACTTCCCCCGTCTCGTTAACTGAGATTAGTTTCAGCTGTTGTTTGTTTCCCAGGGGTTTCCCCTTTCCTTGATTGTCCTTAGTGTGCTTTGGTGTATATATAGGCTCAGCTTCTTTTAGTCTCACTAGTTTGTTCTGATTGTTTGCCTTCATCTTTACTCTGGACTTTCCTTTGCTTCTGTGTTTCCTCTGGAGGGATGTTTTTTTTTATTTTTTTAAGGTTTTCTTCCTTCAACGTGAATAAAAGGTTATTTTTTTTTCTCTATCCTGCCTGTGAGTTTGCATTCGGGTCCTTTCAACCAAAGCCTGACAAGATCAGGCAGGATTAAACTCAAATATGCAGCTTCCAGGAAAACATAATACAGGCCAGTGTGAAAAATGTCAAGAGAGGGAAACAGAACATGTTTTATTAAAATGTAGCAGATATAGAGCAACTAGAAAAATTCTTAAACTAAGAAACGGAAGCAACGGTGCACAGGAGTAAAGCTTAGGAGGTTGTAAGTGTTGGTGTGTGTTCAGTTGAAGATGATGAAGAAGATAATCATGGTGAAAAAGATGATGATGAGCCATAGCGTCAGGTGTAGGTTCAGTTATTTAGCACAGTGTGGTTTTTAGATGTCCTGACATTTTCTGTACAAAATACAAAAAAAAAAAAGAACAAAAAAAATGTACACTGTCCATGCTCCCCATCTACTACCAGGTGTATTTACACTACTGAAATATCCTCCATGATGATGGCAAGGGAGTCAGCTCCAGGAATAGAAGTACAATGAAGAAGTTTATTATAGTGGAAAGCTCATTTTGAAAATGGGTTTTCAGCCATTTGCCTAAGTATCCTGATGTGTGACATATTGATCTTTCTCAGATTTGAACTTGCTGCTTGCCTTTGGCCTGCTTCCCATTTTAACTGGCTCAACTCCAAATTGCAAAGCTACAAGCTTTTTTTCTATTGACCGCACTCAATCCTGTAGCCAGTAAATTGGAATAGGCTTAATACTAGAAATTGAAAACAAAAAGAATTCTTATTTAATTCAGTGACAGCAACAGGGACAAAGCTGTTTGTTTAATGCTTTCATCCTGCATCTTGGAAAAAAACCCTCCGTCCTGAGGAAAGAAGCTGAAAATCATCCCGTAGAGGATGGGAACTATTTTTAAGAATTTAACCACTCAGGGGATCATTTTGACTCCCTGACATTTAAAAAAATTATGTAACTCTCTTATGTAATTAGTCAAACATTACAAAATCTCAAACATTTCTCTCATGAATGATATCTGTTAGGTTGAAATTGTTAAATGTTGTCATTGTTGTACTTAAATTTAAGCCTTGCCTTAAACTGTAGGATCAAAGACATTCTTCTGTTTCTGTTCCCCTTCCCCAACCTGTTGAATGGTGAGGAGCGTAACTGTAGGCACATCCTATGTGAGGGTTCTGCTTTTTTTTATTGAGGATGTTTTACTTCCTGCCCTTTATGTCCTCACCTGTGCTGTATATGGTAAACTGTTAGAGGAAGCTAAGCCACATTCGGGGGTGAGGGGAGATGACCCTTTGTCAGCAGGAAGCCACACAAACGCACCCCAATGGCACTGTCCAAGACCAACAGAAATTGCAAATATAACATAACAGTTGTATAAAGATTTTTCTTTTAAATCTCCACAAAAGACTGGACTGATCATAATGTAGAACCCAAAGTATAGCTGCAATATCACAGCCATAAAGATACTTGAAAAACAGGTAACCTGCTTTTTTGATTTGTAGTGTAACTAATAGCACCTGTTATTAAAATGAAAAAAACTTTCATGATGGTCTTCTACTGTGATAGTTAACTAATTTAAATGTGTTAGCCGTTGTATGATTTTTGTTCCATAAAAAGGAAAATTATATTACTTTTTCTAAATTTAAGTAAGATCTGACAAACTTGATTAAAGTTAACACTTCTCCAAGAAATGACATCTTTGCCTTTAGTACAGCCTACTCCTTCTGGTGGTTAAGTTCTTGTGATTCTAGTATTATAAGGAAGAAAAGGAAAATACAGAAAATTAGAAATGTTTTCATGTTATTAGGTTCCATTCTTTTGTAGCTTTGTTGACTGGACTCTCTGAACTTGTGTGTCAGCCTGGCATACAATTTTCAGTGTCTTTTGTCTCTGTCTGTAGCATGTTAGTGTTTTTGTGGTTTAGAAATTATTTAATGTGTGAATGTAGCTATACAGCTTAGTGTTACCTGAATACAAAGCTGGTAAGTCCCAAAACATATTAAAAAACAAATCTAATCAAAGACATAATTTTTATTGTAAAAACATGTTTTTTTTTTAATTGTTACTAGGCTACTTGCTGATATTTTTTGTAACCACTTTATTATTACTTTGTTATTTATTTAATGATAAGAGAACAGTGTGAAGTTATGGGAATGCATCCATATTCAGATTTCATATAAAAGCAAATTAAAATAAAAGTGAAAACAGCATGATCCCAATCTGCTACAGAGCATGAGTATGTAATTGGCTACTTGTGTTTGTTTGTTTTTCTGCCTGTCTGTTCGTTGTCAGTTTTGTCCACGGTTTTCAAGATATCATGTTCAAATTCTTGTGATAGTTAATACCAATAACAGCTGAAGCTGATTTAATTTTGGTGAAAATCGGGACAAGGTGACACCAAATTTAAACAGTTTTTTTTATGGATCATTTTCAAGTTCACAGCAATATACTAGACCTTGGGGGACATCATTACCTAGATTGGCTAAGCATTTGACCTTGATCTTCACTGTTAGCACCTAAAGTCAAAGTTGACCTTGAAAAAACATTTCAAAAAACGATATAGAAACCACATATATATTCATATGGAAAGAGCTGTACAGCACCCTTTCTATCTTTTTTAATACAAGGCAAAAATTAAGGTGAAATTTGTATGCATTTATTTTTGGTTGTGAGCAGTCAGCGTGTGTGCTTTTGTTGTTTAAGGCTATACAAACTTGTCCTATTTTTGGTCTTTTTGATGTTCTTGAAAAAAATGCTGGTGCTAAAATATAGAAAAGCCTGGTCAAGTACTGTACATTATGCAGCGGGAGTGGAACTTTGAGGTACTTGTCAGTACACAAGTAATTTTTTCATTTGTATGCTACCTTTTAACTTTTACTTTCATAAGAAAAGTAGCATTGATGCCTGTGGTCACATTTCTCTGTGTATGTGACAGAATTTTTTTATTCTTTTTTAACGTTTTTTTAAATAAAGTAACACGGCTTTGATTGCTTGGTTCAGTACTTTGCTCCCACTTTTGTAAAGTACTGATAATAGAACAGTAAAACTAGTAGCTGGTATAAGCTGGGGAGGAACTGCTTTTCTAGACACTATGACTTTGAAGTAAGGAGCATAAAAGCTGTAGCATCTGAGCCATTGAATAGTGTTTTCCACAGAAATGGTGTGTTGACTCTATATTAGCTCTCAAGAGAGTCAGCTGCACCTCTGTAACTGCTGCAAGGGTGATAAACTGGGTTTCCAAAGGAGCTCTTGGGACCTCTCAGGCTATAAAAAGGGAAATCCACCCCAAAGCAGAACTGAAGGGATATTGGTTTACTTTCTAAAACCCTGTTTCACTAGTCCCACTGAGATTAGTGCTCTGTCTTGCCAATAAGACCTTGATAACAGTTTCAAGGTTGCAGTAAAGGGTTAAATGCAAACAACTTATCACAATATAACACAGGAAAAGGTGCAAAGGCAAGATAAAAAACTGTGTATAAAAACAAAATATTTCAAATTAACCAAAAACAAAGAGAATTTATATGGAACGCCAAGAGCATTGTTAGAGTCTTGACAGAAATGTCAACCAATAAGGCGAGCCAATAAAACTAATTACACACCTTTTGATTAAAAAACAGTTGAGAAACGGGTGTAAAAGGGTTTGGGTGGATCTCTTTGTGCATTATATGAGGCGTAGGTTTTAGAGGCCCTCTAAGTCAGCTTGCTTGTTATATGATGTGCCAAAGAAATTAAAATCCTAATAAAAGGGGAAAAAACACCAGAGTGATCTTTAAATGGACAATTTGCTCTTTAGTTTTCATAAATTAAATGATTGTAATGGCCTATTTGTATGTAGTGCTCAGCACAAGCTGCAGCTGGTGTTAAAGACAAAGTGGCACATGAGGCCACTGTTTTTCATTGTATTTTACTCTGATTTTGGTGACTGTTGACATAATGATTGACAGTTTCAGCAGAAAGACAATGCACAACAACAACAATTCTGATGGCTAAAGAACCAAATGGGACAGGCAAAAAAAAAAAAGAAAAAAAAAGACAATGCACACTGTGGTCATGAGGCATGTACAGCAACAATATACAAGTAAACTGTGACATTTAGATGCTCAGTAAGTATTACAGGGCCCAAAATGTCACATAAAAAATTCCTCCAAATCGTTACACCATTCCTACCAGTCTGAATCATTGATACAAGCGAGGATAGATCTGATGTTTTTATGTTTACACCATATTCTGACCCTACCAGCCAGGTTTCCCCATCTAGGGTTTCTCAGTTCCCATACTCACCTCTCCAGTGGAACTTTGAAATTTATGACCTAATTGCAAGATTTCCAGTCTGCTGACACCATCTGAGCAGTGTTATGAACCTATACCTACATTTCAGTTATTATTGTTTATTATACAAATTAAATATAAATGGTAAATGGCCTGTATTTGCATAGCGCTTTTACTAGTCCCCAAGGACCCCAAAGAACATTCACACACTGGTGATGGCAGCTACATTGTAGCCACAGCTGCCCTGGGGCGCACTGACAGAGGTGAGGCTGCCGGACACTGGCGCCACCGGGCCCTCTGACCACCACCAGTAGGCAACGGTGAAGTGTCTTGCCCAAGGACACAACGAACGAGAATGTCCAAGCCGGGGCTCGAACCAGCAACCTTCCGATTACAAGGCGAACTGCCTTGAGCCCAATTAACAGATTAACAAATCTAAGAACTTACTGCAGTTAATAGTCAGCACTATTTGAAAGGTCTTTCTGTCCTTTGTATTGTTTAAATTGATGGTATGACAGCATTGTACACTTTTCACAGCATATGGCTTGAATTATTTACCGAGGTTCCCTCGGTACAATGGTTTCCTTCGATTTTTTTTTTCCCAAGATCATCTAAAATCATCTTTCCATTACTTACAACTGTTATTTCTTCATCCTTTCCAACCTTATTTGATTTATTTCTGGGAGACAGATGGCCAGATTAGTTGACCAGCCATGACACCTAATGTTCTCTGTTATTTACCACTCACTGATGAAAATTAGCTACTGCAAAATGGTCCATGAATTCTGAGTTGAGAATATTTGTATTTGAGTTTTTTTGTGTTTTGAGTGTTTTAAGGTGCACGGGATGTGGTAGCGCCATATTGTTGGCTGTGAATGTCTGGAAGTCTGTGATCATTTGTACAAGCGTGTGTGAGAATTAGTATTTGTGTCAAGGTGCTACAACTGCTTAAGACAGAGGTTAGTTTAATCCATTCTGTTCAATATATGGATATGCATCATTCTAGAAAAATCATATATTTGTGTTGATTGTGCAGCTGTGCTGTGAGGACCATGTCCATCTCTGAATAAACTATTAGTGAGCTTAGTGACATGATTAACTGTCAGTATCTACGGAGCGATTAAAAGTGTTAATGATAAACTAAGGTGGTAAAGCAGACTTGTTACTCCAGCATTTCAGTTTGTACTCCATATATAGAGAGCAGGGGTCTCAGTTGCACATTATTTCATCACAGAGAGAATAAAAGCTGCAAATATGAAAACTGCTATACCCTGGGCATTGTCTTTGATCTGTGATTGACGGGTCATTAGTTTAATTAGTTTGTTAGAAGCTTTAACACAAAGCAAGGGCAAAGAAATGTGGCTTTTTCACATTGAAAGTCAAGAATTAATTCCATATAATAAGTTTTGTCTATATTAATTCTAAGTTGAAGAAGAAGAAGAAAATACACATTTTGTCATAGTTTTACCTATAAGTGCTGCTTCTACTACCACTAATTTATTATTTTAATTCTTATTATTAATTGTATTTTTTTTTGTTTTGTTTTACTAACAAAGTCAACCATTTGGCCTTTTTACTGCCGGTCCATATTTATTTGGAAATTAATGCTCTCTACGGTTCATCTGAGCAAAAGCATTTTATAATTTATGATACAATTATTCTTGTGTGGTTTCAAAGTGCATGTAGCTGGAAGTACTTATCTGTTTCGTGTGACCAGCTCTGAGTGGTGAGGATAAAACTGCCACAAATTGACAGAGGGGTGAAATGTCCTTCAGTGTAAATTTGGTGAGTGCTGTAAGTTGACTGATATAATTTCCTTCGGTAAGAGTACTGTTTTGAGTGTGAGCATCAGTGCTGTTTCGTGCCACTTGTACACGCAGTATTAGTAAGAGGGTTTTGATGTGGGCTAACTCTGGGGACATCTTTATTAACATAACAATGTTTGGCAAAATACAGAAGCGAATAAAGTAGAATAGCATCTGTGTATTAGTTTTCATCCCAGTTGTTGGTTTCAGCCACTAAATTTAAAATATTTCTGCCAAATTACATGCATTGGAGAAAAGACTTCAGTATTTGTATGAAACGGAACTTTGAAATTCAGCACAGACTATGCGTTTCTGTTTAACTGAAACAATATGTGTTTCATCATTTTGGCAGCATGTTGTGCACAGACACCCCGGGTTAATCAGGATGTGTGAACACCGTGTACGTCTGGTTTAAATCACTTCTGACAACCTGCATGTAGTAAGTCTGTTTAAAGCGGAAAAAAAAAGTATCGTACGTATATTCATGGATATGCATTACTCTTCACTATGTGGCACTAATTTTAAATACACACCAGGTGTTAACATGCAGTTAACATGCATTCTCACCCCAGCTTGTTTTAGGGAATTTTCTCCTTGCATTAACGGTACTTATTTACATTTCTGTCCTCTTAGGAAGAAGCAACATTTTCACAGATGATAACAAAACATTACATTTACCTTTCTTTCTCAGCAATATCTGCTTTTTACAGTACTGTGTAGAGGCCCTCATTTCTTTATATTTTAGGAAAAAAGGAAAAAAGGTGCCGACATTTATTACAAAGTATGCAAACATACATGTACAATACAATAAGAAGGCAAAAACAGAGTTTGTATTTGTGTTAAAAGTCAGCATTTTGGTATAACCACATTCTTCTACATCTCTCACTGCTGGCCTCATTTTCTTATGAAAATGGGGCGATCGTGGCTCAAGAGTTGGGCGTTCGCCTTGTAATCGGAAGGTTGCCGGTTCGAGCCCCGGCTTGGACAGTCTCGGTCATTGTGTCCTTGGGCAAGACACTTCACCCGTTGCCTACTGGTGGTGGTCAGAGGGCCCGGTGGCGCCAGTGTCCGGCAGCCTCGCCTCTGTCAGTGCGCCCCAGGGTGGCTGTGGCTACAATGTAGCTTGCCATCACCATGTGTGAATGTGTGTGTGAATGGGTGGATGACTGGATATGTAAAGCGCTTTGGGGTCCTTAGGCGCTATATAAATACAGGCCATTTACCATTTACCATTTATATACAGACAACAGTTTCAACCAAAAATGTCAAATTTGACATACCTCAGCCTTTTCTACCAGTTTCCCTTTTTTGAGAAAAGCTTCTTGACAGCCACCCTTTCACTGAGATCATTTCTGATATGTTTTTGGTGAACAGTAGGATGGATCAATTGAAGGGTCAGATATATCTCAGGTCATAAATGAAGACCCTTATTTTGAAAAACTACATGAAAAGCAAAAACTGTCTTGTGAAATTGTCCCAAATTACTTGTATTTGCACAATATTAGCATAATATCTGAAAAATATTCGACGGTGCCCCTCTGTTGGTCTTCCTTGGTCTCTTGTGCTCTGGGGGCCTCTGGATGTCTGGAGCCTTGATCTCCTCCATACCTGCTTCATGCCCTGGAGGACGGGGCTGTGGCCCCCCCACACCCTCTAGCAGATCATTACATGAAGGAACCTTTTAAATACAAGCGCGTCCATGCTCACAGGTGTACACACGGGTGACTCACACACACAAACTACACCCTTTTTGGCTCCTACCTCAAAGCACACTGTGTTCTGTTGATCTTATGTGCTGCACAATAAGTATTCAATATTTAGTATTTACTGTTATATTCACATAGATCATCGCGATGATGTTGTTTATTATATTGCTCTCTTTTTTTGCTTGTTTTCTCTTTTTTCTTTCTCAACAGGTGATCCATGTGATTGATATATGTATTTTTTGTCTGCTTGCTTTGTTGGTTTTTGTTTTTTTGCCCTTTATCACCGTTCCTCTTCCCTGCTCTTTTTCTTTCCCTCTTTCTTTTCCCCAGTCATGTCTGTCCCGTGTGTAGCAAGTGAAAATAAAATAAAATAAACAATAAAAACAAAGGTGAATCAAATAGACCAATACGGCAAGAAGATGCCGTATTTGGTAAAGTAAATCTGTTGGGCATCTTTCTTTGCCTTTAGACAATAATGATGGCAAAAGAACCAAATGGGACAGGCGGGAAAAAAAAGAAAAAAAATATTCAGACACAGCCTCACAGTAGAGTTTGACAACATCTCTACAAGCTGGTCTTCTTTAGCAGAGCCGATATCAACCCCCGCTGCTCTTGCCCATTCACAATGAGCACTGTTACTTGGCATCTTTGAAAGAATCCTCTGTGGGAAGAGACACTGTGGCTGCTTCAGAATGAGTGTTACAAGAAATTCACTTTCGCAAAAGAATCTGCACTCACTTCATCAAGTTGCTAGCTGTATATCTGGAACCTTAGAGTAGCTGCACTGATGATGTCTTTCGGTGAGGACCGTGCATATTCCTGTCTTTAACCTGATCCTGTTTTTCTAAGCTTGGCCATTTTCCTTAGAAACTTCATAATTATTCTGCTACTCAACAAACAAACAACAAACAAACAAACAACAGAGCTGAATGTCCAGCTCTTATAAAGTATTATAAAGTACTTCTTGATTGATTGCCAGCAGATATTTCTCCATTCTTTAGAGTCCTTGTTTGAATGCTATTGCTAATGTAAAATCCCCGTTTTCAGTCAAGAAAAAGTAAGCTAGTTTTTTTATATCCACGGGTTTCATAGATTATGAGCTTCATGTAGGAACAAGATTCTCACACCTGGTTGGAATCACACAGAGGCAGTTCTGTTTTTTCTTTCTTTTTTTCTTTGTGTGTGTTTGTGTTTTTTGGCTTTGATTGAGTGATGATGCTGTGAGCAATGAAACACCTGCCAGAAAAATCAAAGAAAGTTCACCAGCTCCACAAATTTCTGAGATTTAACTGCAAAACCAAAATAAATGATTGAAGCTGACACGGTATGTTTAGTTTGAAAACTATATTATGAAACACTGTGCCACCCTTTTGCATGCAAAATGTAACATCCATCGATCCTCTTTGGGTTATTTAGTTCAGGGTTGCAAGAGGAGCTGAAGCCTATCCTGGCCGTCTTAGAGTTAAGGTAGGATACAACCTGGAGAGATCACCAGTCTGCAAAAATTAACAGCAAAAGAAACAGAAGACGAAAAATAGTCGAGTGGATTTAACTCACGATGACCCAAATAACATCAAACGGGAGAATTTCAGAGTTAAACACTTTTATCCTCTTTGCAGAGTGTGCAAGAGACGAAAAGTTAATTTTTGGCCTACCGTACAGGTAGAATAATCAGTGTTGACAGTCCATCCTGGTAAATTTAAATCCTCCCAACATCAGTAGCTTTCTGCAAAAGTGACTCAACATCCTTGGCTGAGTTTGTTGTTGAATCAACACACTTCAAAAACCTTGATCAAAGAGAATGAAATGCAGAGCTTTTTTTTGGGATGCTTCACAGTGTCCACCTGGCACCACAGAGCAACTAAAATCTGCCAAATTTGACGAGACAGAATACCAGCATGATATGGAAGTTAAAAAAGGCATGCTTTTTCAAGTGACTAAACTAGTTTCAGATAAGCTTATATTGTCCTAACTAATTTTTTTAAATTTTATTTCTTTTTTGCGATATTAGATGTCCTTTTTTTTATTGGGTAGATTTTCTGCACTAACAAGATTATAGTAGAAGTGCAGTGAAGAGGCAGGTGGAGTAGATCAGCTCCAATATAACCACCTGATTGCCTGAGCTTATGTGTGTGAGAGAGGGAACGAGTGAATTCACAATCTGGACATTTAATTGAAATAAATGGCGTTTCATGACAGGTTTAATACGTATTCTGTGTGTGTGTATCCATAATGTGTGGGTGAAACCATTCTCCTCTTAGGCGCTAGTGTAACAGTGAAGAAGCCAGAGCATTTAGCATGTCTGTTCACTCCCCTCTCACATAGGTCTGTGACCACTTGGGTGTAGTTGGACGGTTGAAAAAAGCCATCAGTCACATTGGTGGAGATCTGTGCTTTGTATAAGACAGATTGGATTTGCTGTTTTTACAGAGCTGATATTATATACATGTAGAGTGATGCACTTTACACATTAAAAACAACAATTTACAAAAACAAAAGCATTTACATGGAGCCAGTGTTCAATTGTTGTTTTTTGTAATAAGAAAACATCGTAAATAAATGCAATATCAAGTTATATCAAGTTATCAAAAAGAAATAACTCATTTTTGTCATGCATAGTTTTATGTGAGGAATCTTGTCATCTTCCCCTCCTGTCTTCAGAAAGAAGCACTGCATGCACACGTTTTCTCAGATGCATACATTCACTCACAGACATGTCTTCCCTGTGGCCCGCGTCTGAATTGATGTTCCATAGAAGATAAAAAAGGGCCCTCTGGATAGAAACAGCTCCACTTAATTTCGCTGTTCTACCCCCTCCCCCTCAGGTGATGTGAGAGAACGTGTGTGTGTGTGTGTGTGTGTGTGTGTGTGTGTGTGTGTGTGTGTGTGTGTGTGTGTGTGTGTGTGTGTGTAAATGCATGTAGGTGTTAGATCTATAGACAAGATCCATCAGCTGGAAACAAGCTCAGTGCTTGCTTTACTGGCTAATCCACCCCATCTTCCTCTCTTATTTTCTCATTCTGTTTTCTTTCATTAAATCCTCCTTGCCACTTCATCATCTTGCCGTTTCCTCTCCCCTTAACATATTCTTCATCTTATGTATCATCCAAAAAACCTCCCTTACCTCTAAGCTGAACCTCTGTCCCTCCAGTTATCTTCTCTTAATCCTCCTACCTTTTCATTCCCTCACCTTTTTCATTTCTCATACCATTGAATCTTTTTCTCGACCACCCTGTAGCTATTTCTTCTTCACAGCCTGATAATCTCAATCTCGGCCTGACCGCCCTCTTGTCACCTTCCTCCTCACTCTGTCCCTGTCATCTCATTTTGCTCACCTGTGGTTTTCTCCTTAATTACCTTTAAGTAACTACAGCATGTTAAAAAATATCTTGGTCTGCCTTTCCTTATCATTAATCTCCTTTTCTTTCAGCACTTGACTGCACTTTGCTGCTGGCAACCGGTAAAATGTTTTCTCATCATTAGCTACAAGCTCTCACAGTCTTTCCCTCAGTCTCTCATGTATCCTCGTCTCACCTGAATTTACCCTCAGTCCATCTATCAATCACACGTCTCCACCCAGCTTCCTTTCCAACCTAACCTCCTCCTGCTGCTAACGTGCATCTCTTATATTATTTAATATGACGGCGTGAGATCCCCCTTTGGCGCTACAGCTACATGAAGACAGATTTCTCTTCAAATAGCTATCTTGCCAGCCTAAATCAAAAATTGGGACTAACTCAGACACAAATCAGATTTAAAAAAAAAAGTTTGCTGGTAGATTCCTGTTAAATGTGTCCTTCTGTGCATATCAGTAATTAAACAACACTGGTAACCTTCCTCAATATGGAACAAACAGCTTTATTTATCTGTCTACAGAAGGATGTAGGTAAAGAACAATGATATGGTTCAGACTGAATGGTGGCTACCACCTTCTTGCCACACAGCAAGAAGGTCCTGGGTTTTAATCTGGACCATCTTGTTGTGACTCTTGTGTGTTCTCCCTGTGTTGGTTCTCTCCAGGCACTCCAGCCTCCTCCCACAGTCCAAAGAAATGCATGCTAGGTTAACTGATCATCTTAAATTGGCCATAGGTGCCTCCCAAGCAGCCAGAACTGGAGAAGTGCAAGAAAATTGATGAAACGTGTAATGGAACGAAACAAAAGTATTTAAAGCAAAAGCACTCTCAGCACTGCTTTCTTCTTCTTCTTTTTTTTTTAAACACTTTTCCCTCTTTATAGTGATTTCTGTTGTTGAAGCCAACATTTCTATCAGTCAGTATTCAACTCAGCTGTGGCTCCATTGTACACGAGGAACATGCGGTTTGCTTTTGTGAGAAAGGTTCCCAACTGAGTGCCATAATAAGAGCTGTTTGAATTCTCCAAACACAGTAGATTGCACACTTTAGTCTGGTGTCATGTTAAAGAGACTAGTGTAACTTTGTTCAGATTCTCAGTACACCACTCTGCTCATTTCCTAACAACCTGAGTGAGCAGTCCAAATTGTGTATTGTATTGGTCAGATTTAAGTGCAACAAAAAGTAACAAAATGACATTAAATTCTGACAACACTTCAATCTATTGTGCTGCCGTCCTCCTGCCTGGAACGTAATCGGAGTTACTCCACTGTTAATTGAGGGTCTGCAACTAAAATGATAACCATGTGCTGGGGGGGGGCTGCATAATTAATCACAAACTGTGCCAAAACATGTATGAAAGGAAGAATTGGTGCTTGTGTGTGCTCATTTAAGGGCACACTTTCAAAGAGTTGGACAAATGCACATCAGCGCAGATTAGAAAAATGATGCCACTTTTACACTCAGTTTTTCAGATGAAGTAACGTCTCTTTTTTCTCTTTCTTCATGTATTTAATTGTTGGGTTTAAGCTGCTATATTGGGACTTGAAATGTTGCAGATGAATGAATGATATGATATGTGTACGTGCTCATTCTTTTGTAAATTATGCTGCATCTGGGAATTGAAGAGTGAAAGTGTCCAAACTGATGACCAGAGCAGGTAGTACAAATTTTTGGTGTTTTTTAAGTTAATGTTTCATTACACTGTAATAAATGCTGGCAGAGATGAATCCCTCTCACGCACTCTCATCATCAAATTGTTCACTTTCAGCTTTTGGCAGCACAACCATGACGGCAATAACAGCACAGCAATCATCCGACAGCTGGTGTGTCTCTGAACTTTGCTGTGCCACCGGGATGGAAATTTCACACTTTTCTTTTACAAACAAATGGGCTGAAATGTTGAGAAAACAAATTCAGAGTCAAGAAAGACGAAGTTTGACTCTCGTATGAAGAATGTTGTGTCAGTTGTAGTTAACTTTATGTGATTTGAATTACAAAACAGATTTAATCCCTTTTTCACAGAGCATGTGACAGAAAAGGTTTAACTACCCCAAAAGCATTTTCAGTGGGAGAAATGTTTCGTCACTCATCCAAGTGACTTCTTCAGTCAGAGACTCGAGTGACGAAACATTTCTCCCACTGAAAACGCTATATGTCCAGATGAACAAAATAAACCTTTTAGGATTTACTTACCTGGATGATTCAGCGTGCATCAAGATAAGGTTTAACTGCCATCTTGGAATAGAAATAGAAATAGATGAAAAGCCCTGCAAACGAAATAAGAACCGTGTAGTGAAACAAGCTCAAAAATAAGGAATTTATATTCTAACATCTAAGCTGGAAAGCAGTTTGTTTGCTGGACAATGAAAACAGTCAGCAGCGCATAGTGATTCAGCAAATATGAGGTCATAGAGTTGATCCAGGTTTGGCGCAGGAGTAGATGTTTGCAATCTGCCAGTGGTACTCACTAAATGGTGATAATATCCACGAGATGTGAATCACTGTTTATTTGACTTAAACACAACAAAACAAGCAATCTTGTGTTACTGTCATCTTTCCTTGCTGTTTCCTGACTGGCTTGAGTAACAGCTGAGCTAGTTCTCATCTGCAGTACAAGGATTGCAGCTAGTAACTCTTTTGTAACAACAATAGCTGTCAGGAAAAGCAAAACAAGCAAAACAAGAGAACTCCAAAACTTTTGGGCTCTGAATACAAACCCATTAAAAGGGCGTTTTAAGGATTCTTCATCTCCCAGCTTGCCTCCTAGCTATATGTAGAGAGTCAAGTCACTAATTTACAGGAACTAAGGGTATCAGTACAGATTCCCAGGAGAAGTTAAAATTTAGAACAACTTGCTTTAAGCCAGCCTAATTGAGTTCATATTTAGGGAGGGAGAAATGGTGGAAGGTTCTTCAGCTTCTGAGAAATAGAGATGGGCATAGATTTTTTACTTTATTATAATTTATTTAATTGCACAAAAGGGCAAAAGGATGATGACAAATTCCAAATGGGATGCAGAGTAGCTGATAACAAGGCATTGACACAACCCAGTCACTGCTGCAAAGACACTTGTGCAGTACTGCATGACTTTCCTGTTTCACTTATAAGCTAGCAACACGGATAGTGTGCACAGAACGACAAACACAGAATAACTGTTCACTAGCTAGATGCACTGTGAAAAATTCAGTCTTTTCTTGCCATATCTTCTCCTTTTCTGCTTCTGGGTTTGTTTATGCCATTGTTGATATGTTTCTTTATGCCATTGACAATGAGCAACTAATGTAAATGCAGTTGGTGTCACTTTTAGTGGCATTTCAATAGATTTTGTAATAAAAGATTTAAGCAAAAAAAAATGTGCTATGTCTCCATACATCCGTGCATTAACACAAGCATATGTTACAAATGCTCAAAGCACACTGGCAATTAGGTCAGTATTTCCAAATAATTTATTTTGACTTTGTTAATATTCAGTGTCAGTGTTATAAATGATTTTGCAAAATGTAAAATTTAATGCTGCATAACAGAAAAACTGAATGAAATGGAGGGCGCTCATGCACTTCCTGTCGGTTACGAAATAAAGGAGTCAATTTGCATCCAGCCTTTTATAGCCAATCAATGGCTGTTCTGCTGTGTCAGTTGTAAAATTTAGTTTTCTGTGGATTCAGCAGATTTTGCAAAGAAGAAGGGCAATATCTCAGAAAAGTCCCTTGGCAGTAGCTCTTACAGTAGCTGTGTAATATATTCATCGCCCAAACGCTTCCATTAAATCGTTTGCATGTATTTGGGTCAGTATAAACATTCTAGTAGACTGAAAGCAAAAGCAGGAAAACCTGGGTCACTGATTTCATCTTCTCTTTTCCAAAATAACATCCCCAGTTTTGTCCCTTGGGCACTCAGCTCTTCAAGCTTAAGGGCATGGTTTAATAAACAATGTTACAGCTATCTTTCTGGCATATACAGTGGGGCAAAAAAGTATTTAGTCAGCCACCGATTGTGCAAGTTCCCCCACCTAAAATGATGACAGAGGTCAGTAATTTGCACCAGAGGTACACTTCAACTGTGAGAGACAGAATGTGAAAAAAAATCCATGAATCCACATGGTAGGATTTGTAAAGAATTTATTCGTAAATCAGGGTGGAAAATAAGTATTTGGTCAATAACAAAAATACAACTCAATACTTTGTAACATAACCTTTGTTGGCAATAACAGAGGTCAAACGTTTACTATAGGTCTTTACCAGGTTTGCACACACAGTAGCTGGTATTTTGGCCCATTCCTCCATGCAGATCTTCTCGAGAGCAGTGATGTTTTGGGGCTGTCGCCGAGCAACACGGACTTTCAACTCCCGCCACAGATTTTCTATGGGGTTGAGGTCTGGAGACTGGCTAGGCCACTCCAGGACTTTCAAATGCTTCTTACGGAGCCACTCCTTTGTTGCCCGGGCGGTGTGTTTTGGATCATTGTCATGTTGGAAGACCCAGCCTCGTTTCATCTTCAAAGTTCTCACTGATGGAAGGAGGTTTTGGCTCAAAATCTCACGATACATGGCCCCATTCATTCTGTCCTTAACACGGATCAGTCGTCCTGTCCCCTTGGCAGAAAAACAGCCCCATAGCATGATGTTTCCACCCCCATGCTTCACAGTAGGTATGGTGTTCTTGGGATGCAACTCAGTATTCTTCTTCCTCCAAACACGACGAGTTGAGTTTATACCAAAAGTTCTACTTTGGTTTCATCTGACCACATGACATTCTCCCAATCCTCTGCTGTATCATCCATGTGCTCTCTGGCAAACTTCAGACGGGCCTGGACATGCACTGGCTTCAGCAGCGGAACACGTCTGGCACTGCGGGATTTGATTCCCTGCCGTTGTAGTGTGTTACTGATGGTGACCTTTGTTACTTTGGTCCCAGCTCTCTGCAGGTCATTCACCAGGTCCCCCCGTGTGGTTCTGGGATCTTTGCTCACCGTTCTCATGATCATTTTGACCCCACGGGATGAGATCTTGCGTGGAGCCCCAGATCGAGGGAGATTATCAGTGGTCTTGTATGTCTTCCATTTTCTGATGATTGCTCCCACAGTTGATTTTTTCACACCAAGCTGCTTGCCTATTGTAGATTCACTCTTCCCAGTCTGGTGCAGGTCTACAATACTTTTCCTGGTGTCCTTCGAAAGCTCTTTGGTCTTGGCCATGGCGGAGTTTGGAGTCTGACTGTTTGAGGCTGTGGACAGGTGTCTTTTATACAGATGATGAGTTCAAACAGGTGCCATTCATACAGGTAACGAGTGGGGGACAGAAAAGCTTCTTACAGAAGACGTTACAGGTCTGTGAGAGCCAGAGATTTTCCTTGTTTGAGGTGACCAAATACTTATTTTCCACCCTAATTTACGAATAAATTCTTTACAAATCCTACCATGTGGATTCATGGATTTTTTTTTCACATTCTGTCTCTCACAGTTGAAGTGTACCTCTGGTGCAAATTACTGACCTCTGTCATCATTTTAGGTGGGGGAACTTGCACAATCGGTGGCTGACTAAATACTTTTTTGCCCCACTGTATTGGAACGCTACTTCAGCCACTTCATATTGAAATAGTTGTGGTAAATACAGCACTCTTTGTTGGACACTACATTAGTGCAATTTAGATAAGTTCTTAAAGTTTTGAAGGTGATAATTTAGGTATAAAATATGTCTGAGGTTTGCACTAAAAAAAATGGCACACAAACACCTTCAGCAAGTGTTCATCTTCAGATATCAACATGGTGGTTCATACTGGTAGCTGTCATGTTTGTGCACACAATAAAAGATTGCACTGCTCATTCATTATGCTGCATTTTGTAAGCAAATCTTACTTTGAAAGATTTTTGATCATTTGGGGCTAGCATCGTACAGTAATTTGATGTTATGTCTATATATACAAAAACCACTTGTCTACTTTAAACAGTCACTAGATAGAGCAACTGTAGTATTTTTTTGAAGAATTTATTCTTCATCTCATTTAGGCTCTGGTTTGTTCTTTAGTAACTCCTGAGGGAAATATGTTCTTATTTAGGTGTATATTACTGCCATATATTCAGGAGCCAATTTCCAGCATAATCCTGGAATTCTTCACCTGAATGAGTTAGTTTTCTAAACAAGCTAAAGCCTCTTGTGAAGGTTTTCAGAGCTGTTTATTTCAAATCCTTCAATATCAAAGGCAATTCTGTTCCCTACTAAACCTGTGACCCAGGAGCTACATTCATTATACTGCAACAATATACGTCTTATAATTGTGAAAATCTGTGAGAAAGTACTTGTAGCATGAAGTCAAACTGAACATTATAACACAAGTCTGAATGACTTTGATCCAGCACACAGTTTTTGAATAAAAAAAACAAACAAAAGCAGTATGGATGAACTACGGCACTAGGCTTAATCCCAATAAACCAACTAAAAAGCACAATACTAAATCAGAATTTCAGAATGGGGTTACCTCATAAGTAACTGTGTATATGGTTTAACCAACGGGATCAGGTTTTACACTCTAAAGCTAGTTTGCCTCTTCTGCACATTTTTTAAAATCACATATTTAAAGGATAATCAATAAATTAAGTTATAAAAAATGTATGTATAGGTGAGTCATCATGTTTAGTGGCAGACAGGTGGTTGCTAGGTTGGCTTTAGCATCTGCTACTGGACACTACTGGACATTTTTATTATGTGTTACTGTTAGCATCATTTAGACTTTTTTCTTTCATTCAGTTATCAAACAAAAATAGCTAATACATAATTACAATCCTCCCTTTTATATAACTATAGCCCAACATTATTTTTCATTAACTAGTGTTGCAAGTACAAATATTATTTTCGTTATAATCTAATAAAACCTATAAAATACTATGAAGAATACCTTCTGTATTTTGTCCTTTCAACTATTCAAAACCAAAATATATTCTGTTTATATAAACATCAGGAACCAAATTAATATTACATGATTTTATAACTTTATTAATATAGTTAATCAGGAGTCTCCTGTTAAAACTCTTACTGTTCATGCTGCTACTTGACTGATTTCCACATTGAACTCAGTTCTGATGTTCCTGCAGTTAAAATACAGTAGACAAGACAAAACATGGTGTCAGGGAGACATAATGTTTATTTCCAATTGTCTTTTAATATAAAAATTAACTTGTGATAAATGTGTGCCTGTAGGCAAAGGGTAAGTGTATTGATGGAGCAGGTGTACTGAAGATCTTTGAAAGTGTAGATGTGAGCTTATGTGTGTTTTGGGTCAGCTTTGATGCTGTGAGAATAGTAGACTGTAAAATATGTGTCTAAAAGCATACATTTCGATATATGCTTCGGTGTATTAGCATAGGGCTTGCTCATATAAATGTGCTGAATATTTAGCGGATCATAAATCAAAGTCAACAAGGTTGCAAACTCCCCAAGCAGAACAAAAAAGTGTGTTCAGTTGGTTCCTACACAAGAGAATAATAACTCTACAACGATTCAGTTGTATAAATCAATCAGACTTTTCTGCATTTTGCTGACTTGAACTTTGGTTGAAAGACAACATATCAACTAATCACAGTCTGGAAAGAACAGCATTTCAAACAATTTACTGTGGCCTTATTTTGTTGATATCTTACTTTCTGTTGAACAAATTAGAAAAAAAAAGCAGCACAATGCAGAATACGAGACAGAGCTAAGCATGTTTCACACTGCAAATTATGGATTTACACTTTGTACAGAGTTGTAAACTTGTGCTGCTGCACAAAATAGTGATGTAATCAAGACCGTATCACTTTTCCCTTGTTAGATTATTAACTTGTTACTGGAAAGAAGGTGTCAAGTTAAAAAGCTTATAATTACATTAGCCCTTAGCAGATATGCTTTTTGTATTTCAGTTTTGGATTTTCTCCTTCCTCTATAGTTATTAAAGGCCTGTTTAGTAGATAAAAATTCAGTTCACTCACCTTTTATATTTTTTGCTGCACATCCAGAGTTTATATCAACCTACAGTATCCAACTTTACGCACACAAATAACAAATAATGAAAATAAAAACATTTGCTTTCAGTGAAAGGAGGGAAAATATCCTCCATCCATTAGTAAGTTAGTATTGTTTATTGTTAGTATTGATTGAACACACTATGACAGCTTAGTTCAAACTTCAGAATGTGATTTTGATATTTGTATTCTCTTTCTTTGGTTCCTGAGAGATGTGCACAATTTGTCATGTGGCGTAGGTACGTGACTCACAACACTTCAAATGAATTGTATTGAATTCTATTTATAGAACACCAAATTACAGCATTCACTGGTTTTAAAATCTGATCTCAAAGAAGTTCTTCATGCTTTTGTTTTCTCTCTAATGTCTTATTGGTTACATTTTAAACTAAATAATTAAAACATAATATCACGTAAACAGATTGCTCACCCAGGAGATTTACAGGCGTGCTGAAGTCCAGGGTCTTGTAGCTTCTTCACACTATGCTGAAAACTGCCTTTGTGGAAGCTGGAGGTCACTGCCCAAAATCAAAAGAACAACATTAAAATCCCCCCCCCACACACACACACACACACACAGCCCTCTCCGACATGGCTGTGACTGGATATTCTTTTCCATAAAGGTGGATTCTGCAGCACTCGGGAGGCATATGTTTTTGGTAGTGTGTTCTATATATGTGTGTATTTCTGTTATCAGTGTGAATTTTGCAATGTTAACACAGCAACAGGCAGATAAACTTTCTGACTCTCTAGTTCATTATAGTGACAAATAGCTATATCATGGGTGGGTTTATGTGTGTGTGAGAGAGACAGTCTAATATTATAATTCTGTTAAAGTAAACTCATAAACACAGAGATGCAGACAGCACAAAATCAATTGTTGCAAATGCCAGCTGTGGTGTATTTTCAGCCTCCACCAACACAGACTAATATGTTTTGTGTTCCTCCCAATATGTGGGAAATATTGGAGGTTAACTAGTCCTGGCTGATTATAAATGTGAATATAAATAATTATATTACAAAATATGTGAAATGAAAAATAATGGACTGGTGTCTGTCATATGAACATTTATGACATTGCACTAGGTGATGCACCAAGCCAGGGACGAGTGATTTACAAATGCATGTGTTTTAGGACAGACTAATAAGATCCTTTTTTGAATATTACCACTTATGAAAGCAATTAGAAGATCGCCACCATAACAGCAAGCAGGTAAACACAGGTTTTTATCATTAGATCTACATGCATATCTTTGACTTTTTGTCTGTGACTGTTTACTGTTTAAGTGTGTTTAATTCAACTCATGTGACAGTTGATGACATCTTGGCTTCCAGTAGCCACTTTAATGTCCCTTTCTGTCACTGAAACATTGTGCAGTGTTGCATGAATTGCGAGCGTGTCTGTGAAAGCATGTATGCTTTGTAGAAAGTTAATGAAACCTTTCAAGAAAAACATGCACTAAAAGCTGCTCATTAAATTCTCTCTCTGTCTCTTTAGCAGTAAGTGGCTCTACGTTGTTTGGCTAGCTGCACTAAAACGTGGCTATCTACCTGTTAGCTGTAATGTTCGGGTTTGTAAAGCATTTTATAATTGTCTACTGCAGTGGAAATTTCTTTATTCTGTGCATTGATCACTTTAGTAATAGTAATGCCACTTTCTAACTTAGTTATATGCATGTAGCACCACAAATGTGTCTTTATGCTCTATCACAGC
>NW_024582535.1:303203-325224 GCF_018398535.1 Haplochromis burtoni | reverse complement strand
AGTATAAAATCCAGACAGCAAAGTACACTTCACATTAAAGTGTTGTGAAAGTGCAGATTTGATACAAACTGCTAACAAATAACTGTCTGCTTGACAGATAGAATGCAATGCAGTCATTCCATGTGTATGCCTGTATAAGTCTGTTAGAGGAATTGCATACAGCTGCATTTTAGAGTTTGACCTTGAAACTTTTCTTCAGTACATTCTGTTCTGATTTCACAGCTTATATCTTATCAAAAGTATCCAGAAGTATCCAAGTTGCAGTTATTACAGAAAACATTATATACCCAATACTCACTTGAATCACAGGGCATATTTGACCATCCTGCAGGTTACAGTGCATCTTATACTGTAAACCTACTTATGGACTATTCAGGCAAAACATGGCATCTGTTATCTATTGAGAAATAATTCAGTCGGATTAAAAACACAGAAAAACAACTAAAAAAAGTGATATCACATAAACCAGAGCTGTTCTCATCTCAGAGCAATGGTGTTCATGGCAATGCTTCTGATAGCTGTTAAGAATTTTCAGCTCATACCATACTCATACCATAACAGGTTTAAAAAAGTCTTTGATTGAGCATTTTAATTTTAGCCCTTGGATTCCACAAACCCATATAGGACAAATGAAAGTATAATAAAGTTAGAAAAGTTAAAAAGGCCATATTTCAAGCAATATCGCTCTCCCTGTCCCTTGTTTAAAAGAGAAATTGGGTCAAATTAAAAAAAATGTTTTTGTGCTTCCTGGTTTTTGTATTCTTTTAAATGTGCCTTTGTGGACGTCTTCATCTTTCTGCACTCATTCATGGCCTAACAATTGCAAAATATTATAACATTTACAATTATATAATTACATACAAATATATTGTATTTACAGCAAAAAATACTACTATATAGCCTATATTATATTAGTAAAAATTTTCTAATATCTGACACTGATAATTATTTTTATATTCCTTTAGCGAGCACACCGTTGTCATCCAGTTGTGTGACCTCGGTTGTTCAGTATTCTTGGACGGCCGTGGAGGGGCCGGGTATCATGGATCGCTGTCCGCCTCTGGCTTCTGGGGGACATTCTTGTGGCTCATTATCAAGTATGCTTCATGATAAGCACACATAGATACACTCACGCTCTCTCACACAGAACACAACAAAATCATTTGTGTAGTTTTTTTTTGAGTCTTTCAGGTTGTTTTTTGAGTGCGTTTTATTAAAGACTCAGCAGTTGGTGACCCATTGTATGTTACACGTGGTCTGTCCTCTGCTAATGTCCTTCCCCCTTTTTCCTCGCTGTCCTTCTCCTTTTCCACGACCTTCTTCTCTCTTCATTGTCTTGGTAAAGCTAACATGGCCCTCAACCCTATCAGCTCAGGCATTGTATAACCACACAGATACTAATATGAATTATAAAATAAAATACAATATTATATAACAAAGAAAAAAAACAAAAACAAAAGAAAAATACTTACAAGAGGAGCCTAGAGGGTCTGTAGTGCTACTCTTGGCAAAGCATTCGGGCCATGATTCTGGCTGCTGAATCTGCCAGGACAGGTTTTAAAAAATGAAATCGAAAGAAGCAATAAAATACTCACTACGCATAAAATTATTCTTATACATAAAGTAAAACTAATTATTCTGCAGAAAAATCATCCTCATCAGTCTTATATGGAATAATATTACTGCTGAGCTCAGTTAAAGAGGGAGATTGAAATATAAATGGAAAGTGAAGGTGGTATATTAGCAAAATGGCTGGTTAAATGTTGTACATTCATTCAGTCAAGTGAAATTTCTTCACACTGCACTCTACATCATCTGCATTAAACATGTTGGCCAAGCTGGTCAGGAAGAGAAAACGTATCAGTTGCAATGTTAAATATTATCCAGCACACTAATCTCAAATCGGTCTCCCGCTGCTGGCCTCTCAGTTTGACCAGCTCAAGCGCTTAATAACTGAACATACATACGCTCATGTAATTGAGACATGTTATCACAATAGCCAATTGTGGCCACAAGATAACAGGACTGGGACCACATTCACTTTGGTTTTGATGAGTATTTGTAGGTATCACTAGGCAAGCACTGCTAGCTTTGCTTGTCCAGATAGAAAGCCACTGAACTCCACGGCTTTTTTAAGGCTGGTGGAATATATTTGGTCCTTTTGGACAGTGACAGAATTTTCTGTCTACTGAATGGCTGATTAATGCAAATACTAGGTTTGGTAGGTGAGTGAGAGAGACAAAGAAACTGAGCAAAAGAGAGAGAGTGATGTGTGCATATTTTAATTATCCAAACAGATTTTTAAATTCAAATTCTGATGAATTACATACCTCAGTTAAAATGGATTCTCATTAGTGTGATTAACGAATGTGTGTTTAAGTATATTCACCTTGTTGTTTCCATCTGTATGAGCTTCTCTGTCTGGGTGGTGGGGTTAAATATGATGTGTTTTGAGAAAACCAGTTTTTAATGGAGCTTTGCTTCTCTAACCAAACCTTTTATCTGTAAAAGTTCTGGAAGTGGTGCTACAGCTACACAACCTTCACTTGAGGGCAAAGCTTTTTTTGTAAAGAGTGGATCTTTATATGCAAGTCACTAAGCATTACATTGCTTTTCAGTAGCACTTATTTAAATGGCTCCAGGTGTTTTGTTTGCAACCTTAAAATGTCTTGTTATATGCCAGCTAATTTGGCAGTCTTTAGATCATGCAATAATCTGACAGCTGCTAACTGGATTAAAAGGTCCTGGGTTTTACTGTCTTGGTGCAGCTCAGTTATGTCTTTTTTTTCCCCCTCTGAAAGCAATTTGAAAATACAGTTTTGGAAAATGAGTTCAGACCATCAACGAAGATGCTTTCATGTTCTGATGAACTACAGCAATACTAATACTGAACCATCAGTGAAGTTAGTTACTTGCTCTGCCAGCGTGCTGGTCCAGAAATGATACATCTGTTCAGCTGAGCAAAGCCAAGAAATGGATTTTGATAAGGTACCTGACAAAATGTGCAGCCCTCAAAAGTACCGCAACCATGCTGTGAGCTGTGGCATCTTTAATCAGTAATTGAATTAAGCTCATCCAAAGTATCTGCATTATGTTCCTGCATGTAACTTCCAAGTGTAATTTTATTAAATGTAATCAGTTATATAGATATATTATCAATATATTATTAATGTGCATTGTTAGGACTAACGCGTTATTAAGTAACGCGTTACAGTAACTACGTTATTATTGTGGTAACGAGCACGGTAACTAGTTATTATGCCAAAATCAGGAACGTGTTAGTCGTTACTGGGATTTAGATAGGTCGTTACTCGTTACTTCGTGTGGTGGCTATCGCGGAGCTTCCACAGATTCAGTAACATTAGCAAGTGGTGGAGGCCAGCAGGTGGATGAAGGAAAAGGGACGCAGAAGGAAAAGAGACCCGAGGCGGCCGCCAGTCCAAGTGTGAACTGAACTTCAGGTAAGAAGTTATGACCTGCAGTCTCTCTGGGTCAGATATGAACCAAGTTTAGGTGGAGTTTATTTTCGTTATTCTGACTTTTTCCGTACTGCGTGCTAGCTAGCATGACGGAGTTTCTATACAGCTGGGTGGTGCTATGAAGTTAATGATGTTGAACTTTATTTTGTTCATAAGTTATTAGAGTTGCCAACCGTCCCGTCTGGTATTCAGAGAAAATATTACGCGTTTCTTATTGAGGTGAAAAGGAACAGTTTGTCCCGTAATTCAGCTACAATGAAAAAGACACAAAGCTGGAGTTATTCTGTGTCTTTGCTGCACAGCTGCCTTTCTTCTTTCATTCTCCCCCCTCCCTCTCCCGTTTCTACTTCAATCATGAAAACTGATCAATGATCAGCTGATCGGCTCTCTTGTTTGTTTATCGCTCACTTTGCGCCGAAAGAGGAAACCAGCAGATGTCGCGCTAAACAACAGCAGCACGTTTAAGCTTGATCAGCTGTTGTTAGAATTTATTTAATATTAATTTCTAGTATCAGCTGATGTTTGCTGGATCCTTTTTCTACTAGCTGACAGCTGGTAACTGTGCAGGTGCGGATCTAGCAAAGTGTTGCCAGGGGGGCAGGTAGGGCATTAACAGGGAAGAGGGGGGCACAAAGAAATACTTTTCTTTCTTATTCTCATTTAAAATGTCTAGCTTTTAAAAAATAATTATCTGAATCTTACAACAAACGATTGATAGATTGATGCATATATACCATCAGAACAGTGAACATCACTGTCACAACAGTGTTTATTTTCATTCAAAGGCTTTATGATTTTTCCTATAATGGTGGGCCGGTCTCTAGTCAAAATGCCCGGGCCAATTTTCTGTCCCAGTCCAGCCCTGTATGCAGCTCATCTGCAGTCTGGTGTTACCTACATCTTCCTATTCAGAAGGCAGAATTTCCGAGTTCTGAGTACAATCGAAAGCACCACGACTGCAGTTTTTGTGTTGGATGTAAAAGGCGCACATGACCTGTGACGTAGGCTAGAATCATGGCAGCAGTCAATGACGGTCCAGGCGTGGGATTTCTCTCGTGGAAATATGCACATTATCTTTTCCTTTCTATTGGTAGGTGGCACAGTGCACTTGTGGCAAGTAAGCAAGCTAGAAGACTGGCAAAGTTATGGAAGCAACACATTAACAAGAGAATTCTGAGTAAAACCAAAGTTACTTTCCCTAGTAACTAGTTACTTTGAAAGTAATCGAGTAACTTGAAGTAACTGAGTTACTTTTGAGAGAAGTAACTAGTAATGTAACTAAGTTACTATTTTAAAGTAACTTACCCAACACTGTTAATGTGCATGTAAACCGATTAAATTAGAAAATCAAAACCCTTCCTCTGGACTCTCCTGAATGTTCTGTGTGTGTGTTTCTTTATGTGCATGAGTTTGTCAATAAAAGCTGACGTGATTATGGACTGAAGTTATTTCAGAAGTAAGGGGAAGGTTCTTCAAGGTTCTTTATTATTTGTCACATGCATAGTTATACAAGTATAACACACAGTGAAATGTAGCCTGACACGCTCCTCGACATGTGCAAAAATTGGGGGGGGGGGTAGAGGAAGAACATTATATATATATATATAACTAAGTATATACACTGGGTGAATGTGCAGTAGTAGCAGCAAGCAGGTGAATTCTGTACATTAATATGAATAGAATCTGACTATTTTACAGGATAGACAATATAAACATATTTAAAATTAAAGGAATTGAAATGTACATTGTGCCTTGGTTTAGTGTCTGGAAGAGTCCTGTCTCAGTCAATTATAGATGATGTGAGAGGGCGGGTGTGTGTGTTTAGGGCACGGATGGCTTGGGGATAGAAGCTCCTCTTGAGTCTCTCTGTCCTTGCCCGGAAGATGCGGAACCTTCTACCAGATTGCAGAAGTTGGAACAGTTTGTTGCCAGGATGGGACGGGTCCTTCAGTATCTGCGCTGCTCTAGTCCGGCATCTCCTGGTGTAGGTGTCCTGAAGCGGGGGGAGAGCAATCCTGCAGCAGCGTTCTGCTGTACGGATCACTCTCTGGAGAGCTTTTTGGTCCTTCACACAGCTGTTCCCGAACCACGATGTCATGTTCTGTGTGAGGATGCTCTCCACAGCGCCTGTATAGAAAATCCTGAGGATCTTTGGAGAGACCCTGAACTTCCTCAGTTGTCGTAGGTGATACAGGCGCTGCCTAGCCTTTTTGGTCTGGACCTGAATGTGGGCAGCCCATGTCAGGTCTGAGGAGATGTGGACACCAAGATACTTGAAGGACTGCACCCTCTCCACTGGAGCTCCATTGATGATAATGGGCTTGTAGTCTCTGTGCTGACCCCTTCTGAAGTCCACCACCAGCTCCTTGGTCTTGCTGACATTCAGCTGGAGGTGGTTGTCCTGGCACCACGATGCCAGATTCTTCACTTCATCCATGTAGGCCGCCTCATCAGGAAGGTTATTTTAACATTGCCCCAGTCTGTAGCACATTTGGATAATTTTCCATATCCTCTTAAAAATATTTACAGCCACAATTACCTGTTTTATATGAACTCACTGGTGCTTTTGTAAGTTCAATCCTGTCGGGAACATTTTCCTTGAATTTTGGGAAGATGCTTTACCTTCTTTTCTGAGCTTTTCATGACAATCGATCAAGTGATATGCTTAATTTAGTCCCACTTTGGAACCAATCTGAAGTCTTGAAAGTAAAGTAATGAGGGTAGAAAGGGCCTCAGGAGTTTTTAAAAAAGGAAGAAATATAATGCCTGTACTTACTTATAATCCAACAGCCTATTTGTTTTAGCATATTGTCTCATTAAAATTATTCCAAATTAGCTACTAGCTCTTCATGTTTGCGCAGTCTCCATGGACGTGCAGACAGCTTCCACTGGAT
Organism: Haplochromis burtoni; assembly: GCF_018398535.1. NCBI lineage: Eukaryota > Metazoa > Chordata > Actinopteri > Cichliformes > Cichlidae > Haplochromis > Haplochromis burtoni. The sequence continues at coordinate 318,851 of NW_024582535.1, read as the reverse complement.
TAATTTGATGTCGAGGGAAACTGAATCTCCTGCAAATTCTTATGTTCAATCATTGAGGAGCATGCTGAATATTTTATTCTTCACTTCACGCTTTCATGTTAATTCTGCATGAAGTATGTTTTGAAGTGGCTGTCTCAACTGATGTATTTATAACTAAATACTAGGTTTAATCTGTAGTCATTTCTTTGAATTGCTACCTGCTACTTACCACATATTATATGAGTCACCTTTGTTGTTCTTATGTTTCAGTTCTGCTTTTAAAAATACGGTTCAATATATGCACAAATTAACAGGTAAGTTTACTAAGCTATTAAAACCTTGAAGATTTGTTTTTCATATTATGTCACAAGTATTTATTGCAATAAGTTTCCTCAGGTTGGACTTGAGGGGAAAAAAGAGAAAGAGCAAGCATGTTTGGAAAAGTTTACTTCTAAAAGTACTTTTATTGCACCATGTTCTGAGCTGCTGTAACATGAATCAGACGGCTGAATTGCCATCTCAGCATGCATTCAAGTTCTATAGTCTTGCTAATGACCTACTAATTGTATTCAGCTGTGTTGCAACAGGGACACTTGGAAAAGTTTCACGACACCGGCTGGAGTTTGAGACCACTAATCTGAAACAACCCCTGTTGTCAAAAATCTCACTTGTTTTATACAGAATTTTACACACACTTGAACTTCATCAGTCTCTACCATTAAGAAATAGGTTAGATCAAACAATACAATCTACACAAAGAAAAAGGAATAAGATTATTCATCCAATTGTCAAACTCATTTGCACAGCTCAATGGTTTAAAAAGTTAAACAATACATACAATACAACTCAAAAAGGTTACTTTAAAGAAAATAAACAATGCTATTCAAACGGAAACTCTTCATTTGGTTGTACCCAGTGACATCATGACCCTATATAAACAGGAAGTGCTGGGTCGGCCCCTCCCACACACCTGTTTTGGATATAGGACCTGAACAGAGGGACAAACAAAGGTGAGTGTAACCAAAGCAACATAATCAAACACAGCTTGTTTGTAAAATAACATGGGGTAAATGATTAATATGTTTAAGGGACATGTGGTAAATAAGTTCAAGGCTAACCACTTTCTCACAGTCATACACAGTACCTGCTATATATTGTTCCTATGAGTGGACTCTTTTGGACAGAGATCTCAGATGTCATTATTAGGATCTGCTTGGAGTCACTCACCCAGTTTGGGTGTTTATCGTTTTTGTATAGATAGATAGCAACACTATAGTCAATGCATCTTCATTTTTAGGTCTGTAGATGTAAGGCGTTTTCTGTTGAAGAACCTTTGCTGCTTCTGGGCTACAATTCAAAGTGGAAAAAAAGTAAATGAAATGTGTTGTTTGCCATATCCCACATTCAATCGCGCTGAGCAGTTTGGTATATAGTGCAAGAGTTGTGCTTGAAAAAGAATCCCTGCATATTTATATAAGTCTGTGAAGAGCTTTGTGACAGCTATTAACCACCCAGTTATACTGTATGTGATGCTATTCACTGATACAGGGCCAGCTAGTTTCAGGGGATAGCTGCTCTGTCAGTCTGTATCTAGGGCAGCCCATTATCAGGATACCAGAGACAGAAACAGTTGAGTTGTATTTGTCTTTCTTTTTATCCCTGATGATAACTATCTAGCTACTTACAGGAGGGGAACCACAGAGACAGGTGCAGCTGAAATTCAAACATATTTTAAACTCTACATTTTGGATTTTTGCTGAACTAAAACATACACTGGAAAGCTCAGATACTACAGCTAAACTCTACTTGTTCATGTAGTCTTAGCAGAGCCAAAACATCTTGGAACCACCAAAGAAGAGTGTCCAGTAAGATTTAGCAGTAAGATGTTATAGCACATACTTTAACTGCTTTTGTAACAGAGCTCGAACAGCAGATAAAATTGTCACTGCAGGTCCCCAGTACCCCTCCGATTCATGCCTGTCCCAACCACAGATAGTTGCCTCTAGCTGCTGACTAGAAGTGCCCTCCATGTCTTTTGGCTGTGTTTTGGTGAGTGTACTGTGCAATATTACATGTATAACACTGCATAAAGTTAAAAAAAAAATCTGAATAAATGAATTACAAATAGACTTAAATTTTGTAGCTGTGAATTATAATTCAGCCAACTGGTAAATGGTTTAACTTTTCATCTCCTTCCAGTTGATGCTCATGGTCAAGTAATCCCACTAGAAAGGAACTGAAAGGTACCCTTGTGAGAAGTGAACCACTGAGACACAGCTTGATCAGGATTACCCCTGATCTCTGAGCAGTTTATTCTGTTGACTAAAGACTAAAGGTGGATTTCTACTTAGTGCAAGCCCTCAGTGTGACGTCAGACCTCACCTAATGTGTAGATTTTGTGTTAGTGTTTGCTGATTCAGGTGTCAATGCTATGCACTATAGAGGTTCCTGGACACAAGCGCAGATGCAGGAATAAAAGTTTAGGCAGTTTATTGAATAACAGATGAAACTGGGATGATTATGAGTTTCCAGGAAAGGGTAAGGCAAGGTGGTCTCCGGCTGGCTTTTTTGTCCATTCCCAAAATACAACTCTCAATCTTTACTGCCAAACAACACTCTCTTCAACATCTTTCCAAATCATAGTCTCTTTCTCCCAAGGTAAGGGGCATCGGAATATAAAGTCCAAAAAAATAAAATGAAATCACTCTTTCATAAAACTCATAATGACGAAGAGCTGAGCTCAGATACCGCATGCAATTCAATAATTTGGTGTCAAATGCCTGCTAATAAGCCTCAAAAGGAATTAGGCGTGCATTCAGCAATGTCATCCAGGAGTGAAACAAAAGAGTGGAAGTCAAGTGAGCTCCACAGTAAAACAAAAAGGAAATGGCAATAAGTTACTTGTTTCATAGAAAAATAAATATGTTTTTAACCACACGTATGGAGTATGCAGTCCCAGTAAGGCACAAGGGTTAAGATGCACTCAAACTTGATGTGATCCAGGTTTTGTGTCAGAATTGCGACTTTCCATGCCTGCCATTCATGGAGTGTATAAAGGACACTTCATGTCCTTTATACTTCAATTTAACCCCAGAAGCAAGCGAATACAGTTGGATTTACTTTTCTTTAATTCATGTTAAGAATTGAAAATAAGTTTGTACTCAACAAACTTTTTCTTCTTCTTTTTCCTGGTATTTTTTTCTGCTTAATATCCCTTCGTATCTTTGCCTTTTAAGACACTAAAAAACTCTTAGAAAATAAAGCTCTCATTTCCACAGATCACAATCTGTTTCCATCACACGAAGAGCATAGCAGAGTGTCTGACACGTTTACATTTTTTTGACCTTTAGATGCTGCAGTGTGAAAATACTTTTGAAGTCACATAACTTGTACTTTTCAGTCATTCAGTTCAACAAGGCTGTTGCTTGCTAACAATTTGTTCAAAGATTTACACAGCATAGTGAATCAGGACTGTCTGAGAACCACACTGGATAACTCTTCACACTTGTCCCCATTCATCATTTTGCAGTAAATTACCAAGACCATTAATTATACTTAAAAAAGTCCTATATTAGTACTACAATCAGAATATTACACATTTAAAATGATGGACAGTGCCCTAGTTCTCCCTGCAGTTAGTAAAGGAACAATAAAGCATCACATGGAGATCAAAAGCATGTTGGCCTCACATCACAGTTATGAGTACGATTCTTTGCTTCCCTTTGTATGGACTCAGCTTTATAGCTGTTGGGTCTCCAGGCATTTTATCAGCCTGTTGATTTCACTAATGAGTTTGTGAAGACTGTTTGTCTTGCATGCAGAGTTAAAAGCAAGAGAAAGGCATGTAATTTTCTTTTGTATATCTTTAAAGACTTTGATAGAATCAAGCAGGTCTCTATAATTGAAGCATAGAAAAATGGTGAGAAAATAATTGAAATGCTTTAGGTTCACAGAGCAGTTTTGTACCATTGTACCTAATAGCAGCTTTAATCCCAAATTTATTTTTTTAAATATACTTTATTATATATGTGTACGTATATAACATCACATTAGGTGCTTGCTCAGAAAAAATGCAATATTTTGGAAAATTTGGGGAAAATTTTGCATAAAAATTAGATGATAAAGAATTGCAAGCAAACGGCACCAATTTTATGGCCATTCAGTATTTGTTAATGAATTAGTTAATCTCATTGTGGCTGGATTAAGAAAAATAACGCAAATAAAGGAATCCAGTTAATAATTTTACTCGTATCATTACTTTCACCTTAGTCTTCAAATGTCAATGTTAACAATGTAAAACTTGGCTGCAGCGCCGCACAACAAAACAAATCCCTGTCTTAATGAGGACAAGTATGCAATCTGTTAACATCACTCTGGGCTCTTGGATTCTTGGCTAGCTTTGCGTTAGCATGCTGTCTGTGTAGAGAGGAAAGAGACAAAGTTGTATATATTATAGTTGTATAGTATAATGCAGTATTTTGCAGATGAACTTCACTCTCTTATCCTTTTGTGCAATTAAAATAAATGTCCATATTGCCTGCCTCCGCCACATGACATCAAATCAGATGATTATAGTGCAAAAGGAAACCTTTGTAATGCAAGTAATGGCACAATTGCAACTGTAATGCCATTACTGACTTGCATTGAAAGCACCTGCAGCCTATAATAACAAAGCACTGCTTCATATCCAGTTGTATGTGTGAATCATGTCTTTGGTGTAAAGTTTTAACCAAAAGGCATCGTCTGACTTTTGTTTCCAACAAAACTTTTTCTTGAACTAAACTTTAGGTAGTGTATGACACAAAGGGAGAAAAAGTAGAAGGGACAGAGATTGAAAGTGACAGTGACAGTGAAAGGGAGGAGGAGACTGATTCAGAGATATCTTTAGTTTGGACAGAATGCACTCAGTTTCACTTGTCTCCTTCATCCTGAATCTCTTTCCCTCTGATTCCTCCTGAGAGCTGACAAGTGGAAACAAAGAAGAGGCAGCCAGTGACAGGAAAACAGCAGGGGTCCGGATGTGAGACCATGCAATGACTGTATGGGGATCTTCATTTGCTAAGCCCTTTTAGCATGTCATACTGTAACATGCTCGAATTTTAACTATTTCAGCTATAAATGAAAGATGTTGTTGTGTATGCCTTTATTTTGTGTATCGAAATAATGGCAGTCACACAAACTACAAACACTCTTTTGTACCTCAGGCCACATGTAGGTTTTCCTGACACTTTGACCTCTTCCCCCAGCTGCTGTGACAGGTATAGTTTATTGTTCAGGGATAACAGGTGTTGTCTCTTCTGTTCAGTCATATTTCTCTTTTTTTTTTTCCCAGAGTCCTTGCTGTTTCACAGTGAAGCGCTCCCCACAGTTGTTACATGTCTTTTGAGGAGTTGAAAGCTAGTTGGATGACAACACTCCTGTGCTCTAAGGGCTGTCACTCACAACAAATACAGAAAACTTTGCTTGACAAAACAATGTACTCTCATTAGCTTGAGTGAAAAATCCAGTGAGTGGACCTTGGGTTTAAGCAAAAGGCACCCAACATTTTCGACAAGCTCATTATACAAAGTTTTTAATCATAGATACAATGTAAATTGAGAAATATGCCCTCAATCTTTGCTTTTTTGTTCAATACTGTATTTCAAAAATATTGAAAATATTGTCTTCTTCACTGCTGATACCACATCAGTTCACAAGTTGATCCTATTTTCCATTTTCACCTCAGGATAGTTGAACTTGAATCCACTAAGGGCAACTGCCCACTTCTAACACTGAAGGCCAGTTTACAGTTTTCTGGCAGGGAATCGCTAATACTCACTGAGATCGGATGTACTATTACCCCCAAACAGTGTCTTTAAACATCCTGCAGTGCTCTGGAGGTCAGGATATGATGACATAAGTGGTTAAAAGCACCGTTTTGCCAATGATTTTAGTATCGAGTATATTAAAGACTAAGGCAAACTTTCAAGAACATAAACAGCTGGGTCATGAGCTGATCATGAGCCAGATGTCTTTTACCAAAGGCCTGAGATTAGATAATAACTTTGCAGGTCAGCCGTGGCATGGCCATGTGCTTTGATAGGACTAAATATTCATCTAGTATATCTTGACAAAAAACTCAGGAGTTCCATGACTGTCTAAATAAAAAGGATTGAATGACGGTGGGGGGGGAGGAGACAACATTGATGGATTTTCTCTAACAATAGGACTGCAGCCATTGAGGTCCATGTTGCACTGAAGTCAGACCAAAGCAGTCACTGGAGCTAAGTGGATAATGTGAGGATGAAAAACTGTGTTCCTTCCACACAGTTTTTTGTTTTTTTTTTAAATTGTCATATGACGTTATAATGGGACAGCAGTTCTCTGCATTTTCTTTTCTCTTTGTTGATGTGAAATAAAACAAAAAGTACATTTGGTCGCATGCAGTGGCTTGCTGCGTGCATTTATGTGTGTGTAACGTTGTGTGTGACAATGAATGAGGATGAGCCTTCAAGACAAGATGACTAATCTTGCATCACCAAGTGCCGTGTGTGACTAATACTTGCTGTCAGATTGTTGGCTGTGTACTTTACAAGGAGAGAAACTAAATACTTTTTCAAAGATTTTTTTTCTACATCAATTGAAAATGGTTAGTAATAAAAGTAAAAGTTGGAGATAATTTAGGTAACAGGCAATATTGTCTGCCTCTTCATTTTCTCAGCATGTCATGGTGACAGCACTCACTGTTTTCTCAAGTGTCATCAGCTCATCTTTATGCTGACCTAAGATAAAAGTTTCAGCCTTTTATCTTAATAGTTACATGGTCACTCTGAACATAAAGTTCAAACTTGACTGAAAACATAGTTTTGTTAATCACTGTCCTACTCCCACATGAACAAACTGTGCATGTATTTTTAAGCAACAATCTGTATTTCATTACACAAGTCATAACCCGAATCATCAATATTGGATGTCTGCTGCTTTTCTTAACTATTAAAAAGCTGTTTCCTCCCAGAACCTTGAATTTTATTTGTCTTTATTTAGGTTGTAGTAAAGAGAAATACCTATCATTTAAACAAAGATTCTCCGTTGGCTTTAAAATAATTAAGAAGCAAAGGAAATAGTCCATTTATTTGTTTAATTGTCACCCTTGATCCCACGAGTTAACTTAGAGGTGAATGAGGGTGCATTTGGGGGAAAACACTGAAATCTTTTATGTCATGCTACTCATTTTTGTTAAGCATAGTACACTCTGAGTTCATATTTGCATTTAAAGACATTTGATTTACAGTTTTTTCTTGTGTCTTTAAAATATTTTAATAATGAATTAGTCATAATTTAGCATGATTGTTACTACGTATACAAGCAGACCTTGGACTGCCATTTTAATGAATGCGCATAAATGCATAAAATAAGTGTGATTAAATATATTCAGATCTAATGGAGCAAGTACACTTTAGTAGAAGAAAGCTACTCTTGCTGGTATAGGGTCCAGCTCCCTCATGAACCTCTAAAATGTTTGATTTCACTTGCTAATTAATTTAATCTTAATTTTTGTACTTGAGTTTTCACACACTGGCTAGGAATAGACACCAAAAGCGACTTGGTTAAATTTAGCAAAAGGGATTACATTTACGGTCCTTCACTTTAACTTTACAAACTGAAAAATGACACTTTCTCAGTGTGTTTAAATGCGATGCCAAGCAGTTCCTGACAAGCACTTATATGTGACAATATGGGAGTAAGGCCAACTGTGCTGTCAATATAAATCCTGTGTAAAATGACCCTGACACCAAAGTCCTTGTATGTATATCAGTAAGCTGCCTGGACTCCATAGTAGTCAGACACTGGACATAGATTGACAGCATGCCTTATTATTTGTAATATTCATGAAGTATCAGTCCACCATTGACCCAGTCATTAGTCTCATCTTTATTGGTTTTTTGAGCTCTTTTTCAGGTCACAGTATTTCTAGCACTGCTCATGAGTGCAATTCAACCAGAATAATTTTTTGTTAAATATCATTTCTAGGATTAGGTCCAGAGAAAAGAATAATCCCTATTGGGATGCATTTGATTACTCAAAGTTTCCTGCAAAACTTAGAGAAATCAAAGAAACTTTTCAACTTTTCAAGAATTTTTCACTTGAATATTTATGTATGACATTTTGTCAGAATGTTAAATCTCATGTTTTCTCATGACTTCATGCAGTGGTTTGATAGTTTGACACAATGTTTTTTTTAATTGTTTGAATCACTTGAGGCCAACTGAAACAATTAATGTGTCAGTCAATACTATTCCAAAGTTTTAGGATCTTTAGCGTGCAGTCAACTGTTGTGAATTGGTGCAATATAAAACAAACTGAATTCAGTAGTTATTGATTTTATTAATATGTCCTTACTATTTCTCAGTAAGTGGAGGAACAGACACTTGGATGTACAGGCCTATGGGGAGTCAGTGGTGCTGTTGGCCTTTTGTCTTCCTACAAGAAAAATGCATAACAGGACTCAGAGAAGTGTTTTTGCAGACAAATATAATGACTCACAGACAGCGGTAGACAAAAGGGTTTGTGAGAGGGCACGAGAAGCAAGACAAGAGTGAAAGAATGAGGGTAGAAATGCTGAAGGACAATAGAAAAATTGCAAACTACGACACTGAATATTTGTCAGAATTTGGAGCATTTGTGAGGTTTTTTTCATGCATTTCCACTCCAGTGAATGAGAAAATGAGCTATGCAAAATGAAATGGCAACAGACAGAAAGAAACAGACTAGAAGATCAAAAAAGTAGATTAAATCCCAATATGAATGAAGACAACAGGAAAGAGATATAAAAGGTGGGCAGAGAAGAGGGGGACAGGGGCTGAGTCAAGTACTGCAGGGGTGGAAGCTGAGAGGAGGCGAAGACATGCATTTAACTCATTGTAATGAGTTTCCTGGCAGGACGCGTGGGATATCATCTGCTGCATGTTGCAGCCTGGATGGTGACTCATTCGGAGACGGTGACAGAGAGAATATCCGTAACTCTCTTCCACCTTAAACTTTCTGCCATGAAATGATTGTCTAAGCTTCTGAAACCCAGAAAAGCTTCGCTGCTCTGTGTTGCCTCATAAATGAAAATGCATTTCACTTCACTTAAGGTTCTTTATGGCGATTTGTAAAGACTCGTTGAATTTACCACACTTTGTATTGGATAGCCATTTATAACCACCAATTTCTGTTTGAGATAATAGTGCATGGAAATATAAATCCATCCAATCCACTTAACTGCTTATCCAATTCAGGGTCAGTTTACTTTCCAGCTCACTAATTTACTGTTTTGGTGTGTTTTGCACAACGCTGTTTTCAGCCTCAACATGCTGGTAAACAAGTTTGAGCATTTAGCAGCAACTTTCCCCCAGGAGTTGGCAGAGAGGAAAAACAGCTAAAAGAAATTGCACATTGAACTTAACATTTGTCTGGTGCCAAGAAACGCTGCCAGAATGACTCCAAATGCAAACCAGCAAACTCTGCAACAGTGGGGTATGTAAACAGGCAACAGTTGGATATTTATAGTTATTCGGCAAACATATGGAACAGTTAAATATTAGCACTACTGAAAATGCTCAGAGTATTAAGGAGCAGATGTTGGAAATAAAGGGAAAGTGTAACTGTACTCACTAGTATCTAGACAATAGAGCATTGTGATATAGCCTGCTCCTCTAAAAGAGCCTGTTATGCATAATTTGCTTAAAAACTCAACACACACACAAGGCCATGGGTAAGTGAGCAGTGATGAAATTTGCAGGTGGGGTAAAGGGCAGCTGATAGCATTTTTCAGATGCCGACATTATTTTATTTTGAGGGGGTTACATTGTGTCCTGTAACTGTCAAAAATGCTGTTATGTTCCCCCTAGTGATGGGGAATAAAATTAGTAGATTGGTTACTGAGTTTTCATAAATTACCTACATGAGACGTCTGCTCAAAGGCCACGAACTGTTATCCTTATAACACATATAACACAACTTAAAGTCTACCAGTGTCCACTTACTGTAAACGTACTGGTGGACAAAATATTGCACTGTATAGATGCAGACTGTAATCTAAAGTTATACCAAAAGACTAAGGATAAAGGCCCCATCATTATGTGAATTGTGGGTTCAGCCAGCTTTCAGTGCAAAGAGAACTGAAAGCCAATTTAATCCAAGGCTGGTTAAGTGGGAGCAGCTAAAATTGGGGCTATGTGATTTAACAGCCTTTGTTCTCTGGTCTCTGCTCCTCTGCCCAGTGGACATGAATGGAATGAAGGAATGGAAGAAAGGCAGGATTCAGGCCTCCCAGCTAGAACAAGTCATGTGTCAGCAATCTTGCTTGTATCTCTCCAATTACCAGCCTCTGAGTGCACCAGGGGGAACTGTACCCCCCCAATCCCCTACACACACACACACAAGGCACCTAAACAGCTCGTATTCGCTATTCTACTGACTCTAGGCGAGTAGGTGTAGTAGAGAAGAACATGGTGAAATTATCAAAGTTCTTTGTGTGTAGTCATGTTGCACCATTATTACAGCTTTGCTCTGATATGGCCTGTGTTTGTTTAAACAACACATCAAATACCTTATCAAATAGCTTAACCTATAGCTAGGTTTCAAAGATAGACACCATCCTCCAGTGTGACAGACTTGCCTCTTAGGGCACTGCTGCCGATCAGCAAGCAAAAAAGCATTTGTGGTTAATGTTAATAGGCTGATAAATTTTTAAATGCCTACGTTTTTGAGGAAAAGGACGAGAGGGTTTTTTTTTTCAGATTAGCTGCTATACTGACCTTCTTTGTGTGTTTAAGTGCTTCTCCACTTTTGGGTTGTTTTTTTTTTTTCACATTAAGTGAATAAATAGTCATTTTCTTTTGCAGCTCCTCACCAACTTGTGTCTGATTTTAGCTGAGACATGTGGGAACTCTTTATTTCCATTGCTTTTCATATAGATACCAGTATACGCAGTGGCCCAGTGCTACTTTTGCTTGTCACTTTTTCTTTCTTTAAAGTTTAAAGTAATATTTCACTTTGCTCTTGTCAGAATACTTTCCACTCCCAGTCGGAGAATTGAAACCTCCCTAAAGAAGGTCTAGAAGGAAATCGCAGCAATGCTGGCAGATGCTTTCAGTAAAACAAAATTGAAGAGGGGCCGGTAAAGAAATGTTGTACCTTTGCATACACCAGTTGAATTTTCACTTCCTGTTCAGACAATAGACCAGTGCACATCTTTAACTCCTCTTCTATGTTTGAGTAACCATATTGTCAAGTTCAATCATATATTTAAAAAAGATAATCCACATTGCTATATGAGGGAAAACATGATGAGAGAGGAGCTGAGGCAATAGACATAGATAAACACAGAACCTGTCTCCATTCTCATTGTAAAGTCAAAGTCCTTTATTTGTTTCCACTGCAGCAGTCTTATCCAAACAAAATCTCACTTTAACATCCGTTCTGATCTGTTGTATTGGCGTCACTGGGTGCTGAGGACCTCAAGGTGTCTTGGATTCCTCTTTTCACATCAAGTTTGAGAGATGTGACACTTCATCGATCCACTGTTCATGATAACAAATTATGGGTCTATTTTTAATTAAATTTCGAATCTAAAACAATGTGGTCAAATATAATGTTTTTAATCACACACAAACACTAAAGGCCAGAAAGTTTGGCCACCCAGCCGAAGTAGCTCATGAGCACAAATGTATTAGCACCAACCTCAGAGTTAAGATGGACAGAAAATAGTATCTTTATAGCCTGTTACAAAATGGTTAATCCATGCTTAACATTAAGGTCTGTCTGGGTTGACTGACAAGTGGATGCCATTACATCTTGGCTTTGTTTTTAAGCTTTGTAATTTGCTCATTTCCGTCTTCACTGTTTTGAACAAATCAGACGACAATCCAAAGCAGAAGACACCAACAAGATTGTAGAACAAAGAGAGACACACAGCTAAAATAAAATATAAAGGCAGTGATGAACTATTTCTAATCTCTGTGGTATTGACTTTAACCTGAGCACATGAGAGGAGAGTGAAAACCTACTGTATCTTCCACTTGAGCCTTAACTCAAAAACATGTGGAACAGCCATGTTAATCCATAAAAGAACTCAATTTAATGCTTCTACTGTTATCTCAGACCCGCATGGGTGTTTTGTGATGGTCTCAGGGCTCCCTGTACCATAAGCCTGTGGTTCTGATAAATATTTATGCCCCGAACTGGGATGATGATAAGTTTATTGGCAAAATAATATCATTAATTCCAGATATGAACTCAAAACAGCTGATTTTTGGTGGAGACTTGAACTGTGTGATGAACGTAACACTTGACTGTTCCAGCTCTAAACCTACAAATCTCTCCAAAAAAGCCAAGATATTATCTGTTTTTTATGGCCCAAACAGGATGTGTTGACCCCTGGCGATTTTTATTTTCACAAAGTAAGTCATTTTCTTTTTTTCCCTAATGTACATCATTCATATAGTAGAATAGACTATTTCTTCATTGATCAGAATGTTCTCCCCTTAGTCAAGAATACTGAATATTTAACCATTGAAGAGTCAGATCATGCCCCTGTGCTTTCAGACCTCGCCTTTCTTCTCTACCAATCAGAACGCCCGCCCTGGAAATTAGACGGGACTCTCCTGGCAGAGGAGGGTTTCTGTGAAATGATATATAAGAAAAAAAAAATAGATGACTTTCTAATTTTTAAGATAATGTTTCACCTTCTCTCTTGTGGGAGACACTAAAGGCTGTAATCAGGGGAGAAATCATCTCATATTTGTTTAGAAAAAACAAAATGAATTGAATTAGGCAAGAGGAACTAATTAAAACCATTTCTATGGTAGATGCTCAGTACTGTCTCTCCCTCTCCTGAGCTTTATAGAAGGAAGCTAGACCTCCAAATACAATATAATTTGCTATCAACTGAAAAAACTGAACATCTTCTGTTAAAGTCACGAGGTTATGTATATGAGCATGGCAACAAAGCCGGGCATTTATTATCACATCAACTTAAATGCCGCTCAGCCGCACAACAAATCCCACAAATACGAAAAGATGATGGTGAGTTAACAATTGACTCACCAGAAATCAAAGAAACCTTTACTGCGTTTTATTCAAATCGTTATACATCTGAGATTACAAATGACTGCTCTGATATGGAGCATTTCTTTGACAATCTTCAGGCTCCTCTTGTAACAGCGGCTCATAGGAATGAAGCTGAACTTCCACTCAATTATGCAGAAGTGACTACTGCACTAAAGGCGATGCAAAATGGCAAGGCACCAGGCCCTGATGGGCATCCTATTGAGCTCTTTAAAAATTTTCTGACAAACTAACAACAATCTTATGCTGGGCTTACACTGTGCGATATTTGGCCCATTTTGAGCCGATTTTTGAGTCGTGCGACCGTTTTGGCGATCGGCCCGATTTTGGCCTTCATCGTGCGTCGTGCATCGTGTAGTATACGTGGGGTAACGAGAAGCGATTGAACACCTCACGACCAGCTCCCGATCATCAATCGCTTGGTCGTGAGGGTGTCGCCGCAGTTTGCACGCGCAAACACAAATGTCGAAAAAGACGGCGCAGCACGGCAGTGCAGCGTGTGATCTGGACACAAGCGATGGAGGCACAACTTGTAGAACTTTGGAAAGCTCATCCAAGCCTTTTCGATGTGGCCTCACAAAATTATCACGACCACAACAACCGTGAAAATAGTTGGATCTACATTGCTGCTCAATCACAGCTGCCTGATCAATGTTTTTCATTAGCAATTTAGCAAAGTTGATGGTGGTGGTGTGTCTGTGTGAGTGAAAGACAGAGGAGAGCGAGCGACAGAATTTCTGTTATAACCTTCATTTTTATGGACGCACAGTGTGAGCACTCAGGTCGCATCAGAGCATCGGGCCGTATAGTGTGAGACCCTGCATCGTGACCTATGAACTTCTAACCCCTGCGAGTCAATCGTACAGTTTGAGCAGGAGCTGAATCGCGCGACTGAAAAAATCGCACAGTGTAAGCCCAGCATTAATACGGCGGGGTCCCTGTCTGTGGGTCACTTCCAGAAAGACAATTGCTGAAGCATCTATTTTCTTGCTGAAATCAGAATCAGAATCAGAATCAGAATCAGAATGGGGTTTATTGCCAGATGTTGAGGTTTACAACATTAGGAAATTGCTGCGGTGCTTCAGTGCAAACAATAAGAATTAAAGTGCTATGTAGAAAGAAAGATATGTCATGAGATATATACATGAGAATAAGAATTATGAGTGCTACGTAGAAAGATATATACATGAGTGCAGGTGGTGATCAGTGCCAAACATGAAATGATGCAGTGACACAGCGTAGGGTCATGTGTTAGTGGCGGGGACAGTCATGTGGTTATTGTTCATGTGTCCAACAGCAGAGGGGAAGAAACTGTTCTTATGGCGAGAGGTTCTGGTGCGAATGGACCGGAGCCTCCTGCCTGAGGGGAGCAGGTCAAACAGACTGTGTCCAGGGTGAGAAGGGTCAGCTGAGATCCGAGCTGCACGCCGCAGTGTCCTGGAGGTGTACAGGTCCTGCAGAGATGGGAGTCTGCAGCCAATCACCTTCTCAGCAGAGCGCACAACACGCATGATTGCAGTGTAGAACTGCATCATCGTCCGTGTTGGCAGGTTGAATTTCTTCAGCTGCCTCAGGAAGTACATCCTCTGCTGGGCTTTCTTGATGACGGAGGTGATGGTGGGCTCCCACTTCAGGTCCTGGGTGATGGTGGTACCCAGGTACCCAGAAATCAGGTACAGACAGCACAGAGCACGGTTCATACCGTCCCATCTCACTCCTAAACTGTGATGTAAAAATCTTGGCTAAGGCTCTTGCCCTATGTCTAGAAACTACAATCCACGACGTAATAGCTGCTGACCAAACTGGTTTTATTCCAGGACGTCACTCATTTATGAATGTCCGTCGGCTCAATGTTATTCCTACTGTATATTACTGTATACTACTATTCTTATTGTATATATTGTATATCTTATTCATCTGTTCCTCTGTCTCTCCTGCTGCTTTGAGCATGCACATGACAAAAGAATTTCCCTCAGAATAAATAAAGTTGTTCTTATTCTTATTCTTATCCAATCTCCTGCGTCCGGCGTGGTGCCTGAGGTGGTCATCACGCTGGATGCAGAGAAAGGATTTGATAGGGTCCAATGGGGTTATCTATTTGCTTGTTTAAAGAAATTTGGCTATGACCCTAATCTTATCTCATGGATAAGACTTATATTCATCACCCAAAGCTTCTATAATCATTAATGGTAAACGTTCACGATATTTTAAGTTGGCAAGAGGTACCCGTCAGGGCTGTCCGATCAGCCCATTGTTATTTGCCCTGGCCATAGAGCCCCTCTGTATTACACTCAAAACCTTGCCATCAATTGCAGGCATTCATAGGATGGATAAAGAGCATAGAATGTCCCTCTATGCAGATGATCTGTTAATGTATGTATCTGATCCTGTTTCATGTGTCCCCCATATCATCCACACCCTAAGCAGCTTTGGCTCCTTCTCTGGGTACAAACTGAACTTCAGTAAAAATGAATGCTATCCTGTTAATGACCTGGCTCTTCAAATACAGAGCAGTGCTATACCTTTCAAAACATCCAAAAATGGCTTTAACTATTTAGGCATAAATACAAAAAGAGA
>NW_024582535.1:252641-303183 GCF_018398535.1 Haplochromis burtoni | reverse complement strand
AAGTTTCTTTATCTATTTCAGTGTATCCCACTTTACCTTCCAAAATCATTTTTTAAATCTATTGATAAAGCTTTGGTCTCATTTATATGGGATGGGTAAAATCCTAGAATACGGCTGGATTTGTTACAGAGGCCTAAACACCTAGGTGGCTTAGCCCTTCCAAATTTCTGCCATTACTAATGGGCCTATGTTCAAAAAAATCATTTATTGGCTCCACACCCCAGATGAAGATTGGTGCCAAATTGAAGTGGCATCTTGCATTTCCACCTCCCTTAGAGCCTTGGTCACCTCTAGCCTTCCAGTTTCCTCACGGCAGTACACCACCAGTCTTATAGCTATTAACACCCTCAAAATATGGGCTCAACTTCGAAATAACTTTGGGTTTAAAAATCTTCTCCATTTGAGCCCTATTCATAATAATCACCTTTTCCCTCCCGCCAGATTAGACTGAATTTGCTTTTTGGCAGAGACAAGGCATCCACAATTTTTCTGACATGTACATAGACGGTGTATTGGCAAGTTTTCAGAATTTGTCTCAAAAATTTGACCTCCCTTGGTCCAGCTTATTTAGATATTTTCAAGTTCACCACTTCCTTCAGCATTATAACCTCAACTTTCCAAATATAACCCCATTTACTGGTGTTGATGGTCTGTTGAAACTCACATTTAAGCCTAAAGGTCTTATCTCAAGAATTAGAAATTGTATAGCCTCATTTAAGACTATAACAATGGCAAAGATCAAAGTGGACTGGGAGAATGAGCTGGGGGTGGACTTAGAGGAGACCTGGGAAAGCGCTCTTTCAAGAGTAAACAACAGTACTTCTTGTGCCAAATTAAACATCATACAGTTCAAGATTGTTCACCGCATTCATTACTCTAAGGCAAGACTGGCCAAAATATTTCCAAACAGATGCAAGCTGTGAGAGATGTAGAAATCCTTCTGCAGATTTAACACATATGTTTTGGTCATGTCCAACTTTAAAAGCCTACTGGTCAACAATTTTCAATACACTGTCTGAAGCATTGAATGTTGAGCTGCAACCCAATGTAGTTATTGGTATATTTGGTGCTAAACACAGAGAACATAGAACATTAAGGAAAAGCCACCCAAAGTGGCTCTGTGGTTCAGTGACCTGACACAATTTATACAGCTGGAAAAAATAAAGTATACTCTCAAGGGGTTGAAGGAGAGATTCTTTGCCGTTTGGGATACATTGCTAAAACATTTAGAGAAAATTAAAACCATACCCATCTGATACTCGCTTGGTAGCTACCCTATACCCTTACTGTTGTGATGGCGATTAATCTTGTGCAAACTATTGCCTTTTAAGTGCACATTTTTAAACATGATAAAATTTGATGTACCTCATTTAAATTTATTTTTTCAAAGTTTTTCCTTTCTCTCTGGATTTGTGTCCAATATGTTCTTGGGGTGGGGTACACATATACACACGTGTGTGTGTGTCTGCATCACACATGGAACTCTTCGAAGGCCTGGGACAGAAAGAAAGTACTAAATGTACAGCTCTTTGTTTTTTTGTTTTTTTTGTTTTTTTTGTTGTTGTAAAATTTATGCGACATGTCCAGTATGTACTGTGAGAGGAGCCAGAGGAAAGTGATTAAGTGTTGCATCAGGTGATCTGACTTTTTATAAGAAAAGAAAAAAGCAGCCAACAAGAGCTTAGCATATTAGGTAATCCCTGTGACACCTCAAGGTGACAGCCTAATGAAGTCGGCTAGCAGAATGCCAAGAGGGTGCAAAGCTTTTATTTATTTAAACTCCGAAGATTTCAGCCTTTGTCAAAAAATAATGATGTTTTAAGCTCCTTTAAAGATTATTCTGAGGCTGTTGGCAACATTCTTGAAGAATAGTTGTATTTTTCACAAATCTTGCTATTAGAGCATCATCTTTTATTGAAGCCTTGCTGTACTGCTAGCATCAGTTCACTGCTCTCAGGTAAATTAGTCAGAGTTGATGAGTAGATCCTCATAGCATGTTGACATTAAGCCTGAATCATTTGTCCTAGAAAGCACTCTGAGACAACGTTAAATGTCAAAGGTTTCAAATATACAGAGCAAACACAGGTAGTTTCTCTTTTCAGCAGACCCACAGTATGTCGACATTCCCACCCTCCTCACACTCGTGAGGAACTCCTGTCAGATATGTGGGTATCACAGTGAGTGGGGGTTTATGTCTGGGTCAGAGTGTGATTCATAGCTTTTTTTTTTTTTTTTTTTTTACCAGCAAATTGTTAACAGTGCAGAAAAGTTCGCAGTGAAAATGTCAGGCTTTGCAGACGTGAACTGAGCAACGTGTTCAGTAAGATAAATGTCATATCTAATGCAGTTATAAATCGAAGATGTATTCTGGAACAGCAAAATATTTACTTAATATATGTACGAATGTACTATGTAAAGGTTTGGACAAACACTTATTCAAGCGTTTTAGCAGTAAAATGTGTCAGAATTGGCACTGCATATTTGTGTCTTGTGTATTTGACTTACATGCACTTTTGTTTAGCAAATTTAAAAAATGCCCTAATACAGAGTACGTAATTTAAAATATTAGTAATAATTGTATTTTAAAGGGAAGATGCAGTTTAACATAGTTCCTATACAGAATTAAGACTCATGTGCTGCACATTCAAATCTACAATGACAGATCTTACTATCCAGTATGAACTGAATAAACTTAAATGAATAAATACAATTAAATCTTGACCAGAGTCATCAAACCTGCAGATTTCAGTAAATAATAATCATGTGATGCTGTGACATCCATGTGTAACATTGATGGCTACGAGATAACACAAGTTGTTGTGGGTGAGCCATTCATTATTATTGAACATTAGTATTGACTTATTCACAGACATGTGGATGATATTGTAGGTTTCTCACTTTCTCAATCACATTACAGTTATAGGGTTTTTTTGCACTTACCAGTTAATCAGTAGACATTGATAGAGAGAAACTAAATCCAAATGTAGGAATTTTTTGTAAAATTTGTTTTGATAAATAACAATTGGTATTTTTCCCCCCCGTAATGCTAGACGTCCTTTGTAAGTTATTTAAGCACTATATACCACATAAGAAAGCTCCTGATTCTTTGAGGAAACTGACACTGGTTGTCCCACTTTATTAATTTATTCTGTTTTCTTAGCATTTATTAGGGTGAAGATTTCAGTAGCTATGTTAATTACATAAGAAAACAATCGTATTACTAAAAACTACTGACATTGACTTATCTACTAATTTCATGTCCTTTTATATATGTGTGTGCTGTGGAATAAACGCGCACACACACACCTTTAATCCTGTGAGTATGTGTCAGTGTTCTTATTTCCATGCTGAGCTGTCACCCAACCACCAGTTAGAGTCCCGAGCATTTAATCATCTCTGTCACAATGCTTGCTCTCATTGTTCCTGCTTCTTTTCCTGACAGTTCATGAGACCTTGAAAGACAAAGTAATGCTGTCTGGAATGATGCATTACCTCAGATTTTTGTCTGAGGTGAAGAATTATATTCTAATTTTCGGTCTAATGAATGGATCCAACAGATGCTGTGAAGCCTTTTAGGACAGCACTGCATGTTGCTAGACTGCCATGTTGCTTAATAATCTACTGGTCAGATTTTTAGAGGACAAACATTATCTTGAAGGGGCTTAATATTTGAAAGCTCTTAGGCTTCTTATGTTCTTATTCTCTTATGTTTTGTTCTTGCAGATTATTAATTAAAAAAACATTTAGATACCAGCGTCTACTTTTGAAGCAAAAAGTGTGTAGGGAGAGTGTAGCATCAGTAGTTTGAGTTTTTGCACCAAGAAGCATGACTATTAAAAAACCCCCAAAAAAACCCAAAAAATTATAATGTATGATTACACGGAAAAGATTATTTTCTATACGGTAATGTGTAGTTACTGTAGTATGGCTGGGTGGAGTAGCATAGTAAAAACAATGATATGTGGATTAGAGCAGTCATACAAACATCAGAACAGAAATATTTTAGAAATGTATCAAAAACGTATTTGGAACTAAAAATTACTGAATACACAAAACTGATTTCACCCAAACTGGAGCTGGCACAATGGAAATTAATCAACCGTAATATTCAACCACTAAAACAATTTTTGTTTTAGTGGTTGAATATTATGGTTGATTAATTAATAAACTAAAACAATTTTTGTTTTAGTGTGGCGAGATTATTATAGTATCTTATGCCACCTTATACCTCTAATCAAAGAATTGCTGAGTCATTATACGACTATAGGCCACATTATGCCTTGGATTAAAGATTGTGAAATCATTACACTGTTTTATGATGCATTATACTGCTGATTTATAAGAAATACTGTCTGATTAGAAAGGAAGGAATGCAAGTAAATTACTATAATATGGCATCTTAATGAAAAGTAATCACATGCTTTACTATAGTTGCTTGGCACTCATAGTAGAGTCTCATAATATGTCTTTTATTTTTACGTAGATTGCTAAATAGAATCCGGAAACAGGTAAACATAAAAAAAAAAGAATAAAAATAATCTCTGAAGTTTCTGACACACACAAAAAAGTCCATGGGCAGCAGTCAGTTTTTAGACACTGTTTAATGCTCCTTTGTGTTTTGATTGTGGAATTCATAGCTATACAGTGTAATCACAGAGGGATGCTTCACTCATTTGTACCACTTTGAAAGTTTGCCATACAATTGCAGCCTTCTTCATAATTACAAAAAGCAAAGATAAGGAGCAGTGCTCGGTGTCAGCCGTGTCTGCAATAGAAACAAAACAGCAGTTTCTCTTTTGACTCAGAAATACAACAATGAAGAAACACGATTTATGTCTCTCAGTCTGGGGCTTCAGCTGGAAAAAGGCTGAATCTATCATTTAGTTATGCTTACTTTTGCTTGTCTTTCTGCAAGCAAGGCAACATTCAACACTTTGCTGGAGCTCATTAATTTCAAATTATGATTTGGTAAGAGATACACTATATGTGTAACGACAACTTGTACTCTTGTTATTACTGTATAAATATCAATCTAAAGAAAAGGACCTACAAATTTATTCAAAATTTACCTCTCTAAATCAAGGATTGTAATTGTATAGTGTAAATTACTAGTTTGATTCTTATTTAGAACATGACGTTAGTTTTCAATTATTATTGTTGTGGTTTTATATAGAGAGACAAGCTGGGTTAAACAGGCTGAATACTGTATTGAGTTATTTCATGCTGAAGTCAAGAGTCTGGCCTTTTTAACACATCTTCGAGTTTGTTTTTAACTAGATTATTGCTGTATGCATCACTTAGGGTTATGTTTTCAGCCATGGCTTTCCAATCTTGACTTTTGGCATATAATGTGTCAACCCCTCATTATTTTAGTTTATTAAACATGACATTGAGTGAAACGTGTTTCATGAGGTCACACTGATCTTTGACCATCAAATTCTGATCCATTTATCCCTGATTCCAAATGGATGTTTATCCCTGATGTAATTGAATTTCCTCTAACCTTGTATATCACATTCATAAAAATGCCATCATCTCACAGATGTTGATACCTCAGAGTGCTACCATGACAACAAGAATAATCAGAACTGCACAGTATGATTACTAAGGGAGAACTAATTAAAGCCCTGGGCGGGAAGCAGGGAACACCCACAGACACTCGGGGATGCTGGAACACATGTTGTGACACACCAGCTGTATGTATGCATGGATGAATACAGTTATATACTGTAGAAGACACCAATTCAGACACAGACCTGAGACCTAGTGACACATACTCAGTGGGGTATGCAGATGCACAGAAACTACAAACCACAAAGAACAGACTTGGTCAGAGCAGAATAAGGATTAAAACAGTCACTGCAAAAGCTTAAGCACTTCTGGTAACGCAATTCCTTATAAATATATAATTTAAGGTCTTCTGTACAACAACAGAACAATTCTGTTATTTCAATGCACATTTCTTCTTTTTTGTGAACCCTTTTCATAAAATTACTTTACACTGTAAAAAATTGGGTTCCATATAATGAAAATTGATATGATCATAACTCTAACCTGCTTATTTTTTTTTGCTGTGAGATTCTGTGGCTTAAACTCCAGGTGCAACTTGAGTAATTTATTTAAGCTGTTTACTTTTATTTATATTCTTATCCTACATGTAGAACGTGTATATGTTTATGTTTATTTGGTTCATACCCTCCCATGTTAGATATGAGCTCATAGGTCTTTGGAAAGAGTCAAGAGTAACAATAAAAACCTTGATTGTAATTTAACGAGGAGAACAAACAGCACACCCTGGTATTAACGCTTTTGACATTTCTTCCTTCCTTTTTTTTACTCTTCCTTTGTCGCTGTCCTTCCCTGTCACTCGTTCCCATTTCTGGTCCTTGTTAAGATTCCTAGGAGGTGCCAGGAGGCGTCAGGGAATGACAAGTCACTAAACGAACAGACAGATTGTTAATTTCCCTCCCCTGGGCACAGACTGAACGGGGTTGAAATCCAACTCTGTTTGCAGACAGAGCAAAATACTGCCACTTATGTTAGCATCTCGACCACAATATTCCTCTCTCACTTCCTTTTTCCATCTTCCTGTCACTCAGTCACTTTCAGCTTTCAGAGCACAATAATAAAATCTATGCAGTCATGTCTTCAGCTCTCTTTACTGTTTTACTTTTCTTTCTTGGCACTGTCTCTGTCTGTCCTCTTGAATTTATCTTGGCCATTTAGTCTGTCTAGGCTCTGTTTTACTGCACAGAGAACTATGTGGACTCTATATGTAACAGTGAATCTTATTTCACATGGTCCCAAAAGTAAAGAAAGAAGGAAGGAAACAAGGAATGTTGCTCATTAATTTTTAATAGTGCACTTGAAGAGAATGAAGCTGTTGGTGATATATACAGCTTTACAAAAGCACTCTTTTTTTGCTGCCACTTATGAAACATTTTACTTCTGAATCTCTGTTGCTCAAAAATCGCTTTCTTTGTGATCAGTGTAACAACTGCTATCACACTTAGCCCATTTTATTCTCTATTTTATAGTTTCCATTGTCATTGTTACTGCTCAAACTCATCAGCTAAAAGCTCTTCACAGTGAATAATTTTTTTACAGTTTTCCTGACTCCAGATAACAAAATGGAATCTGTACTTATCATTATATAAAGTTAAGTTTAAGTTTATACTGTCAGTTATTACCAAAATATTTTGCAGATTAAAAGGGTTAATAATTTGTTTGAGGTAATTTGTTGCAGGCAAATGTGTTTGATTATTGTAAAAATAAAGGCTTAGTCGCAATTATTAAACATACAAATTTAGCGACCATCTATGAGATGCTCTCGATCAGCTGAGCAAAGCTCTTTTCAGATAACAATCACTCCCAAATGCTGTGCATGTAGTGTGTATACTTAATGTTGAAAAACATTGTAACAGTATTGCTTGAAGCTAGCTGGTATCATGTTGAATGATTGATTCAAGGCAGAATAAATCCAGCTAGGCCAGCTTTTTTCCAAATTTCTGTTTAAATTCAGTTTTTTATGTTTGTGTGTTTATGTGAAATTTAACCTCAGCTTCCTGTTTGTTACAGACAGAAGTGGCACCTGGTGTAGTTTTCTGCTGGTGTAGCCCATCATCTGCTTCCACTTGACATGCTGTGTGTTCAGAGATGCTCTTCTGCATGGCTTGGTTGTATAGCATGGTTGAGTTACTGTTGACCTGTTATATCAACAAGGCATGTTTCATCCGGGGAACTGCTGCTTGTTGGATGTTTGTTTTTTGTTGTGTTTTTATTTTTATTTTATTACTTGGACTTGTTTGTCTTTTCTTATCTCTGACCATAAACTCATGAAGGAAAATCCTAGTAGATATGCAGTTTCTGAACTATTCATATCTGTCCACCTGGCACAAACATCCATGTTCAAAGTCACTTAATAATGGATTGCATTTATATAGCACTTTTCTAGACACCCAAAGCGCTTTACAATTCCACTATTCATTCACTCTCACATTCACACACTGGTGGAGGCAAACCACAGTTGTAGCCACATCTGGGGCAGACTGACAGAAGCGAGGCTGCCATATTGCGCCATCGGCCCCTCTGGCCAAGTTGGTGGTAGGTTTAAGTGTCTTGCCCAAGGACACAACGACCAAGACAGACAGAGCTGGGGATCGAACCGCAACCTTCCAGTTACAAGATGAGCTTCCCAACCCCCTGAACCACGGTCGCCCCCATTTACTTACCGTAAATGACCTTTCTTCGTTATTCTGATGCCATTTTGAACTTCAGGTTTTCTTATCCATGTTCCTACAATGGGAGTGGTTGATTAGATATTTGTATTAACGGGCATTTGAACACGTGAATAAATGAATACAAAATGTAACCAAACCTCCATCGTCCTTGCAGTCAGACAGCATTATTTTCTTCACTTGTCAGTAATTCTGTTGTTTTCTAGTGTGGGCTGGACGGGATGGAGGTGGAGTGTAGCCTATCTGTGATATTTCACGTAGTTAGTCTTGACAGTGACAGTCCAATCCCACTCCACGCTGCTCACTTCATTTCTTCTTGTTCCTTTTTTCTATCTGTCTTTCAGTTTCAGGGGAGAAAAGTATCTACAGCAGGTCTGGTGAATGAGACAATACTCTAGTTCAGCTGTGCAGATTAAATCAGGCCTTGGCTTTCCACAAACACAGTCCTCACAATGCAGCATCTCTTTTAGGGCAAAGAAAGGAATGAGTGTGTGTATGGGAGAAAGAGGCACTATCAGATCTCCTTGGCCTTCCTGCTGGCTCGGTTTCAGTGCTCTCCAGATTAACTGCTGCTCCCTGACCTTTAAAGCATCCCTTATTGAGCTCAGTGTAGCTTACAGGGCCATGCTCAGTCTGATAGCCTTATTTTATCAGCACAGCACCACAGGGCAGTGAGTTGTCACTTCAAATCATCCTGTTTTCTGTAACAAGCAAATTTCCTGTGACCTATGCTCCATTAATGTTCAGTCTTAACTGGACAAATGTGGTTACAGCACAGACACTTAATTTGTTTTTTACTATTGCCAGAGCTGGAGCTGGTGACTAAAACTGAAAGAAATATACTTAACTATAAGGAACAGAAAATATTTGCCTTTAAACTGAATTTAAATTTACATGTCCTTGGGGCACCTGCATTTTATTTTTTATATATATATATTTTTAACTATAAGTAGCACTGTCTCAGACAAAACACAATTGGATTTGCAAATAGCTCCATCCTGTATTCATTCATACAGTTTACACTATCTTGCCTGCTCTTTTGGAAACGGGGTTGTAGACATTTGGTGTAAGTATCTGTTGCTGCAGACTCAAAGCTAGGCAGGAGGACTCGGAGTGCAGCTGGCTCACTATAAAGTGGGAACCTTGAAGAGTTGCCATGCTGACTTCACAGCATACTGAACAGCTTATGAGTGGACTGTGGACAAACAGTTGACACAGTGTTACTGTTGCATCTGCTCTCCCTCTCCACCCTTCTGTCAGTCTTTGTTGTTGTGCCGACAGGCTGTCTGTCCTGCTTAAGCAGAGACCATATCAACTCAAGTTCAATACCAACAGCAAATGGTGGAACGCAGCTTAGTTATCCAAATGCCACATGGTTGTAATTAAACTAGTTTGCATGTATGTCTTTCACACATGAAGGCATGGCAATGTTTAAGTTGACTTTATTTCTTGATGTTCTTACTCCATATTATAGAAGGAAAAATGATAACTGAGCCCATGTCACTTTGCACAAACACAGGTGACTTTCAGTTTTATATCCTATACGTTTTACTTTCAGACACTATGGCCTCACATTTCCTATTCAGAATGCAGAAAATAACTCACAGATACACATTGCTTCGTTGAGAGACCCAATCTATCACTGCAGACAAAAGCAGCCCAGGGTAAACGTATCAAATTTTGGTAAACAGTCAATTTAGCATTCCTTTAGTGGCCTCTTTTCCACACTATACTGCTAGGAATTTCCTTCTTGAGACCAGATAGAAAAAGAAATAAAAACACCATCTGTTGATTAAGACTCCCGCCTTGTTAAATTAAGGCGTAATACAACCAAAAAGCTGGCAGTGATTTTGTTTTTCTGGCATTTTAGTTTTAGAAGAAGATTACAAAATAATCAAAAAATGTTCTTCGATATTTTATTCTTAGT
This sequence comes from Haplochromis burtoni, assembly GCF_018398535.1. Classification (NCBI taxonomy): domain Eukaryota; kingdom Metazoa; phylum Chordata; class Actinopteri; order Cichliformes; family Cichlidae; genus Haplochromis; species Haplochromis burtoni. The sequence goes on along the minus strand of NW_024582535.1, from coordinate 293,019 downwards.
TCCTGTGTTTTTTGGGGGGGTTTTGTCTCGGAATCAACATTTCTTTTGCCCATGTGTGTATTTTGCAAGACAGTTTAAAAGCAAATTGAATAAGCATGATATGCTGACGGCACGTTCTATTACAGCTCGGTGAAAATGGTGGTAACAGTGTAGTAATAAGGTGGAAATGACCCGTAACAATATCGAAATATCAAATTAATTGCACATAGTTACCAAAGTCATATCCAAATAACAACAAAGTAATAGCTTGTGCTAACACTGGGTGTACCTGAGTAATATTATAGAGTAAGAACTTCTAGAAACCCCCTGAAGAAACATAATGTCACAGTCCTGGGTCACTTGACCCAGTGTTTAGAGTTTTCACATATTTTGAAATTAATTGTTTATGTTTAAGTTCATTAGCTAAACTAAGCTCATTTCTATTTGGGCTAGGTTGCTCTGTTATACTTCATTGTTTATTAGATTAGTGTCTTCACCCCCTGTGTTTAAATTCCCCCTCCTTCATATGTTTCATGTCTGCGTGTTCTATTTCTTAAGGCTTGCTTGCCATGTCTGCGTTCCGTTATGTTTCCTGTTTTATTTTGAAGACGTCTGATGTCCCATGTTCATTGTGTTTAGTTTCACTTCCCTGTGCCATCATTATGTTCATTCCAGTCAGTGTTTCCCCATGTGTTTCCACTTCCCCTGATCACCTCCTGTGTGTATTTAAGTCCTCTGTCTTCCTTCAGTGTCAGTTCGTTTGTTGAGTTCTCATCATGTGTCAATGCTTCCATGCTTCCATTGTGTATTGTGTATTGTGTATTTTGTTGTACAGTTATTTTATTTTCAACTTTAATTTATATATTTTATCTTATTCTCCCAGTTAAATTTACCCTTCATTCTAATTTGTGTTGTACAGTTATTTCATTTTTAACCTTAATTTATATTTTATTCCTTCCTAGTTAAATTTACCCTTTTTAATTTTTCATATTTATTTCCTATCTTATTCATAGCCTTTCCTTTTTTGTTTTCTTTAGGTCACGAGCAGTTGTCCAAGCATTTCACTACATATCGTACTGTGTATGACTGTGTACGTGACAAATAAAATTAGAATTTAGAATTTGAATTTGTTTCCAGGTTTTTCCATATTCAGGTTTTGTCCTTTGTCTTTTGTGCTTAGCATTTAGTTTTCCCCAGTTTAGTTCCTGCTAGTTTTTCCTCAGTGTGCATCTGCCTTTTGTTTTGTACCTTTTCCCAGCCACAAATAAATGGCTCACCTTTTTAAAATTATAGTTTCATTCCAAGTGTCTGCATTTGGGTCCTCCTCCTCCCTCCACACAGTCTGCCAGTGCAAACTGTGACACTTAATTTATATTTCAGCATCAATTTTGAAGTTAAACTGCATTTGGGTCTTAGTCCAAAAAATAGGAGTAAAGGGCAGAGTCAAAGACAAACTCTGAGATACAAAAAATTGCACAATGACTACTAATCAACTATTAACTAATAACTTAAAAGGGTCACAACTAAACCCATCATGTCTGGGCTTAGTCGTGACCTTTTTAGGGCATCACTGTACAAAGAGATCAGAGGTGGTCAAACTGGTCACCCAGAATGCTTCTGAAAGCAAAGGTACCTTTGAATCGAGATTATATAAAATATATAATCTGTGTATATTGATTCAAATGACTGCCACTAAGACTTCTTAATGAATGACATAACAAAAGCTTTCGCATTAGCGATAAATGTATTTCAGCCTGTACAAATAATTTGTATTTTTATGAGAAACTGAAGTGTTTTGAAGGTGTTTAAGGTCTGCAAAAAAAGGTTTGCATACATGCATAATAGAGCAATTAATGACATAAGACATAGGACAGTGAAGCAAATGTCTTTTTAGACCCAACATAAGTCTGGATAGTAGCTCCTTAGTAAATTTGCATGAAATAAAAATGATTTTAGTGCCATAAATATGTAAAACACAAGTTCAAAGTAAAACACTGATGTTCATAAAACCGTGAAATTTTCATTAGCAGAGAATCTTTTTGACAGACAGGTGTAAAGAAGCAGGAGACGCGATATGGAAGGGGAGACAGCCGGTGAGGGAGCGAGTTTGTGAAAATGATAAAGAAAAGAAAGAGAAAAGCGGGTATAGGTAATATTAGAGGAAGAGGGAGATGGATAAAGTGAGGGAGATCAGTCTATCAGATCAATATCTGCTTTAGCACTCAGCTTCAAAGGCCACTAAGCTAAGCTGTGCTAGAGCAGCTTAATATAAAGTTCATGTGCGTGTCAGCAGGTGTGTCGAATGGATTCATATGTGTGTTTTTTACGTGCAGTTTTCAGTGTGTGTGTGTGAGGAAGACTGAGCTGGGGTTTAATGAGCATTCAGGCATTTGAATCAGGCTGTTTGCTCCATAAAGCCTGCTACTGCCAAAAGCTTCCTTTGTGTGCATGGGTTTTGGTGTAAGTGCCTGTGTGGGCGTGTGTGTGTTTTGCTGGTATTACTTGCAAAACAAACGAAAAACCCTGAAAAACATTTGCACACACGGTGATGTTGCAGTGCAGTCTAGGTTATTGTACTGAAATAAATCTGCTGTTGTATAATTTGAAGAGATCACTTTCAACAGGCTGTTGTGTGAAGTGCAGAGCTTCAGAAGAGGTTCAACCTCTTCAGTTCTGAATGGCAGCAGAGTTGCCTGTAAATCCCTGTCATGGAGCCGTTGCTAAGAAACTATGCTTTCAAGGCTGCTGATCTTTAGATGGTTGTTGTAAACACTTTGCAATACTGATGGCATTAAGAGTTAACAAACCAATACTCTGTGACACTTTCAGAGAAAGCATGCAACTTCCTTATCCTTTGATTTATCACAATAGACCTTATGACTCAAGCTGCACTCAGATCAAAGATGCTTCACATACTATTAATTTTTGTGGCATTTTAAGATTGTTTCACCACCTGGGTCTGGGTGCAGTTCCCCCCTCCAGGGGCAAGGGTACCTAGACCCGGTTCGTAGAGTACGCTTGGGGAGTGTGATCGTGTGTACAGCGTCTCTTTATGTCTGTCTCCACGTTGGTTGAGTGTGGAGTAAGTGCATATGAGAGCATGAGGGTGGGAATGGATGTTTGTGTCTGTGTGTGCCTGTATGTCTGTGTCTATATGTCAGGTTGGGTATCAGACGCCACCTCTCTGGGGACATCTCAGGCCCTCCAAGGTTTGGAGGCCTATCTCCACCCACCACCACTTCCCCTGCCAGTGGCGGACTCCCTCAGGTGTCGGTGCGTTGGTGGTTCTTTGTGTCTGGGGGTGGGCGTCCAGGGTACACACCGGCTCACTCCTTGGCGGCCGCTTATCGGGGCCTGGAGCCTGGGGCTCGCTCGGGCCACTTCGGAGGTGGGGTGCCCCGGCCTCTCGGCCTGGGGCTCGGTCACTCAGGCACAGCTGGCTGCCGGCGGAGCTCACGGGCGCGTCACTGCAACTCCCCCTGGCTTCTGCTCCGCGGCTGCTGAGTGAGCCCTCATCTGGGACTCTCCTCAGCTCTTACTGGGACAGTGGCGCGGCTGCCCCTCTGTTGGTCTTCCTTGGTCTCTTGTGTTCTGGGGGCCTCTGGATGTCTGGAGTTTTGATCTCCTCCATACCTGCTTCATACCCTGGAGGACGGGGCTGTGGCCCTCCCCACACTCCCTAGCAGATCGTTACATGGAGAAACCTTTGGAATGCAAGCATGCTGATCACTATGCACACAGGTGTACACACGGGTATTCACAGACGCGGACTACAGCTTTCTTGGCTGCTGCCTCAAAGCACATTGTGCGCTGTCTATCTTGCGTGCTGCACAATATCGTTTATTATTTAGTATCTACTGATATCTACTGCTAGCTAGTTTATTGTGATGGTGCTGTTTTTTTATTATGTTGCTCTTTGTTGTTTGCTTTCTCTTCTGTTTTTTTTCTCCATACAGGTGACCCAGGTGTTTTGTTTTTGTTTTTTTTTTCTTTCTTCCCCCCCTTCTCACCGTCTCTTCTCCCCTTTGGTTTTCTTTCTCTCCCTCTCTTTCTTTCATTCTTTCTCCCTGTCCTATCCCCCAGTCATGTCTGTCCCGTTTGTAGCAACTGAAAATAAAATAAATTCATAATTATAATAAAGGTCAATCAAATGGACCAATATGGCAAGGCCATGATGATCCACTTGGTAAAATAAATCCGCTTGGCATCTTTCTTGGCCTTAAGACAACAATTCTGATGGCTAAAGATCCAAACGGGACACAAAAAAAAAAAAAAAAAAAAAAGATTGTTTCTGTGGTTTCACCAACTAAAAAGTCGCATACTAAAAGGTTGTTGGACCCTCTTTGATGACAGCATTGTGTTGTGGAAAATCTTAAATAAATCTGCAACTTCTAAGTGACCGTGTCTTTTGAAGTGAGGTTTATTAAAAGAAAAAGAAAAACACTGCAGTGGAGAAAACGTTCAGATCAAACACCAAACAGTATCCTGAGGAAGGACACCGCTCTGAATTATTTTATACCTTCTCAAACAAAGAACATTCCACGACTCTTACGTGTTGGCCGTCATCTAAGGATTTACATCCCTGATAAGCAGGAGTCTCACTGTCTGTTTAACGTCTCCCATTACAATTGCCTCACTGTGTGAGTAGAGCACAAGGCTCATTTGTAGTGCACATGCATACAACTAAGTGAGAAAATGACATTACTATTACTAATGTGATATAATTAAAATATGTGATTAATGCACAAGAAAAGACATCTGCCACCACAATTGACATTGGCATCGGTGTGAAAAGCTTAAGGAGTGTTAGAGCAGTGCTTCCGTCCAGAGTTGCATTATTTTTTTCACCATAATCTTGTATTTATAATGGGAGAGACAGACCACTTTTTTGTGAGTGTCTTAAATCCTGCTCCACTACACCTGTCTGTCAAACAAATTATCTCAAAAGCACAAGGAGAAAAAGCAGAATGAGTGTACCGGTAGGACTTTGGATTTGAGCAGTGCTGTCAGTGAAGTTCAGATGGGTCAGCGGGTTTTTTTTTTTTTGTTTTGTTTTTTTTTTTTAAGGGATTGAAACATTATTACCACTTGTGTTAAAAATATGTATTCATAGCATAATGTGCGTGTGTGTGATTTATCCTAGAAGCTTGTCCGCATGAAATAATTGTTAAAGAGTGATCTCTAAGAACCTCTGATGCAGTTGTTGTCTATGGTACTGATGTACAAAAGTTGGAATGACGTTTTTGATATTATTTATTATTGTTGTTTTATTACATGTGCACATGCAGAGATAGTAAAAGGGAAAGAATATCAGATGCTGTGTTTACTCTGGTGCAACATGGTGGTAAGGGCCCCGAAAAATATTTGCCTCAGGGCTTCTCACAGAGTTGGCACACCTTTGTCCCCAAACTAGTAAAATTACTTTTGCGCAATCATGTGGCTTTTAATCATGTGCAGAGCACTCATTGGTATTCAGAAATTTCAACCCTGGAGTGTTTTTTAAACTTGATGAGAGAAAGAGAAGAGGATTCATGTTTAGAAATCTGCAAAAGATTGAAAGTGCTTTTAATTTTAGGATACGAAAATCCTCTGATAATGCAGAGATCTGTAAGAACATATTGTGATCATGAAGGCACTGTTAAAAACATAATCTGTGAATTTAGAACAGAAAAAAATCCAAATGCTCTGAGCCACTCTCAAGTATTGTTTGACCAGTTTTTGAAATATATTACCAAGGGGATAATGACCCTTAAAAACTGAAATTTTACACATTACACAAAAAAAAAGATCTGTGATGCAGATGTAATTAAAGTATATATCACACACTTACTTTCAATACATCACATCTTTTGAAGACTCTAGAGCGGCTCTTCCTCAACCTCCTCCGACCACAGGTACAACATGCCCAGGACCCACTACAGTTTGCATACAAGGCGGGTGTCGGAGTGGAGGATGCCATCCTGTACCTCCTACACAGAGCCCACTCACACCTGGATGGGGGAAAAGGCACGGTCAGGATCCTGTTTCTTGACTTTTCCAGTGCCTTTAATACCATCCGGCCCTGTATGCTTCAGGAAAAACTGAACAGGATGGAGGTGGACCCCTGCCTGGTGGCTTGGATCTCCGACTACCTCACCGACAGACCACAGTACGTCAGGCTGAAGGACATCACGTCTGACACTGTGGTCAGCAGCACAGGAGCACCACAGGGAACTGTGCTGTCCCCTCTTCTCTTCACCCTGTACACCTCTGACTTCTGCTACAACTCTGAATTATGCCACATTCAGAAGTTTGCAGACGACACGGCCATCATGGGGTGTATCTGGGATGATCAGGAAGAGGAGTACAGAAGTCTGGTGAGGAACTTTGTCGCATGGAGTCACACAAACCACCTGCAACTCAACACCTCAAAGACTAAGGAACTGGTTGTGGACTTCGGGAGGTCCAGAGAAGGTCCACTGCCGGTTCAGATAGAGGGGGAGGAGGTGGAGGTGGTCAACAAGTACAAGTACCTCGGGCTGTGGGTGGACAATAAACTGGACTGGTCATGCAACACAGAGCACCTGTATAAAAAAGCCCAAAGCCGACTGTACTTCCTCAGGAGGCTGAGGTCTTTTAACATCTGCAGGAAGCTCCTGAGGATGTTTTACCAGTCGGTGGTTGCTGGAGTACTTTTCTATGCTGTGGTGTGCTGGGGGAGCAGCACAGCAAAGAAGGACTCATCCAGGCTGGAGAAACTGATCAGGAAGGCTAGCTCTGTGGTCGGCATGAAGCTGGACACTCTGGTGACAGTGGCAGAGAAAAGGACACTAAAAAAACTGCTGGACATTATGGAACAATGCTGGGCATCCTCTGCACACGGCCATTAACAACCAGAAGAGTCTGTTCAGTGACAGGTTGCTTCTCCCCAAGACAAGAACTAACAGACTTAAAAACTCCTTTGTCCCACACGCCATCAAACTGTTTAACTCCTCTCTGGAGGGGAGAGGGAGGGGAAACAGGAGGACAAAGGAGGGGGGAACAACTAAGCTGTAGTGCCTCTTCACCTCAATACCTTTGTGCAATACTTTTTGTAAATAGTCAACAGTGCAATAGACCTCAATACTTGAAATGTGCAATTCACTTGTATTTTTATTTTTTATTCCTATTTATTCTATTTATCCCCTTCGTATATTTTATTTATATTGTCTCTGTATTTATATATATTGGGTGTGTTTGTGTGTGTGTGTGTGTGTGTGTGTGTGTGTGTGTGTGTGTGTGTGTGTGTGTGTGTATAATATTCTGTAACTCTGTAACTTCTGTCGGTGCTGTGCTTTTGGAAACCGAATTTCCCAGAGGAACCCACCCGAGGGATTAATAAAGTTTAGCTTATCTTATCTTAATAAGACTGCTGCTGAACATAAACACAGACCTTAGTGTAGACTGTTTCCTACTTTTGCTAAGGAGTATCGTGAGTGATATCTCATGAAAGAATAAAGTTACGTTGAAACCAAGCACACCATTGTTTTTCTTGTGACATTACCAATAAGTTTGATGTGTCACATGGCCCTCTTCCTATTGAAAAAACAAAAGTTGTATCCAAGATGGCCGACTTCTAAATGGCCACCATGGTCACCACCCATCTTGAGGAGTTTGCCCCCTCACATATACTAATGTGCCACAAACAGGACTTTAATATCACCAACCATTCCCATTTTATTACGGTGTATCCATATAAATGGCCCACCCTGTACTTTTTAAAAAAAAAAATTTTTTAATAGATACAGCGTTTGTTGCGCCTTCATCCCTAACACCTTCTTATCTCTTTCGAATCTTGGTGTGGGAGTTTTAAAACCCCCCCACCCCCCCGCCACCACCACCACACCCCACACACCCCCCTTTCGCTACCTCCTACACCCTCTCTTCCACATGCATAAACATCTAAACTTGATGATAATTTAATGATTGTCAGTCAAACAGACAGCCTCTGTGCTTGGTTTGCAGATAGACCAGTGTTTCTTCCTCCTTTGGGGGGCAGAATAATGGAATAACATCCTTCACTTTAATGCTACTTTGATAGTTGAGCTGTTAGCCGAGTTTTGTTTTTAATAGAAATATATCATTAAATGTCCTCTAGAGGATTTTTGTACTGCCTGTAGCATCTTTTCTTTTTCTTTTTCTTTTTTTTTTACAGTCCTTTCAAAGTTGGATAGAGAGCATTAAAATACAACTTCTTTATGCAGTCCACATATATTGTGATTTTATACAAGTTGAAGAAACTAATGTCTTTTATTACTGACATTGCTAAGGTTTCCAGTTAAAACTGTTTTCTACTTTCTTCCAGTGAGCAGCTGTTATTTGGTGCCTTGGGCAATGGAACCACAATACTTAATCTTAAGGGAAGCTTACTAATTTTTCCTCCCTGACTTCCCAGCTGTTTGGGGGATTTACATCCAGCACTATTCGTAAGCCCAGTGGGACCTGGCAATGACAAAGTCTCCATAAAACTGACAGTGGCAGTGGTGGATTGCACCCAGTCCACCACTGGAGTGTTGAGAATTTTGAGATAGTGTTGACATTATTGTAAGTTTATCTGCAATCTTACACTTCTTTTTGTGGGGTGGCTGGTAGTTGAGCAAGCCACAGACTAATTGAAAGGTTGGTGGTTCAATCCCTGGTTGCTCCAGTCTGCATGCCTGTCCTCGGGCAATATACTGAACCCCAAGCTGTTCTCGGATGCATACATGGGAGTGTGTAAGTTAGATAGAAAGCACTACGGAAAAAGTACTTGCTGACATGTTGAGACATGCTGTAAAAAGTGCTTTGAATGCTCGAGTAGAGTATAAATAGATTAGAGTATAATATAAGTCTATTCGAGCATAGCTTTAAATATATACTAAAAGGGTTTGGACTGTGTAAGTAGACATTGTTCAACCGCATGAACTTGGGACTCGCTTCTGATTTAAAAGAATACATTTAACTCCCACCTATACATAACATATGGTGCTAACGCAGACAAAGGATTATTAAATTAGCTCAAGATAATGAGCTCAAATAATCTCAACTAAAGTTATAAACTCTTGAAAAATTAATTTAGCAACTGTTTCCCAGCAAAGCAAAAAGCTGGGCATCCCCACCCATACTGTACTTTCCTTTTGAATATAAAAAACAAAATCAATTATTCAAATAATCAAATATTTTGTTGTTTTTTTATCCTATAAGCATGAAAGCATCCCTCATCATTCTCTCTTCTCTTTTATACTTTTTGTTTATTCATATCGCTTACTTTCTAGCTGTGTATCATGACGCAAGTATTTATGCTTGCATACCAAAGCAGAAATATGTGGCATGGCAGCTGTGGGCATAAATTATGCAGGCATGTATCTAATACTTTATGTAGGCTACTCTTTTGTATCCTGAACCATCAAGCAGGTAAAAAGAGAAGAAAAACTGCAGCAAAACAGAGAAAAAGTTATATCCACAAGTGCAAAGTTTCCATGCATTATTCTGCATTGATATATTTAAGAGTATCAGATATATTTTTATCTATGAAAAATCTTTTCATTCTTATATCTCTTTGCTTCACTGGAATGTTTTGTCAAGATATTTTCTCACTGAATTACGTTTCAGCCATAAAACAAGCTTGATTTCCCCACAGAGATACAATGCATGCTGCATTTTTGCACTGGCCTGTGATAAACTGTGCATGTATTATTCAAAAATCTACTCTTGTGTATAAATATAAGTATTTCCATTTCAGTTGGATATACGTTTTTTTTATTATCACACAAAGTTCTTTGTGGGAAAGGAAAGTGTGCTGGAATATGCCGGCACTATATGAACCATAACAGGCAGAATATACAGAGCTGTGTTAGATACAGCAATTTTGATACAAGCCCCACATTCTTTATATCTGATTTCAAGGTCTGCTTTTCTTGTGGTTATGAATGTAATGAATCATTATTAATTTTTTATAAGCCAATTTTGATGCAAAATGCTTCACAAATTAAGCAAAAACCACTTGTAGTGTATATACATATCCACACTGAGAAGCATGCATTCAAGCTAACCTCCAAAAATGCTTTTTGACACATATTTAAAGCTAGCTACTCGTTAAGCCAACCTGATGCACTGAACCTGGCTTTCCACTAGGCACAAATCTGGTTAGTTTCAGGTTTGGATTAAAATAACTAAGGTTGCAATTATGGTTACAATAGAGAAACAGTATTAAGGTATTATTTCTAAAACTTGACGTCATATTTTAACATTTACCAGTGATTTGAAAGGGGCAGGGGCACAGCAGTGCCCTGTATTATGTTCCATTGCTTTGTCAAAACGTCCATCCCAACCAAGTACCTTTCACAAAGGATGTACTGTGGATTGCAGTTGTGGGCACTTATCTGGAATGTGGTCACAATGGCAGCAGTAAGTACCCCAGGGTTCAAATCCCTATATCCATTTTACTGGGAAATTCCAACGTATTCTCTGGCCAAAAGAGATGTATAATTGCTCCAGGATATTTTGAATCTGACTTGTGGTCTTCTTCCAATTGGACATACCCAGATCCACCAGAATCCTGGTGGCATCTTTGTTGGATGCCCAAACCACTGCAATTGGTTCCTTTCAACATGAAGGATCAGTGGTTCTACTCTCTAATCAAGCCTGCTAGCCTAACCCTAACCTAATTGTAAGACCCTGACATTAAAACCACATTTTGAATCTCAAAAAATGCCTTCAAACTCATGGGGATGGTGGTTTTGTCCCCTATAAAGGCTGTTGGTCTCCCACAAGTATAGCACACACACACACCCTGTTACTGAGTGTAGGCTCACACATGATTTCCACGTTCTTTTTTTTTTAATTTATTTTTTTATTTTTATTTAGCTATCTTATGGATAAAGATAAGGCCATGGTAAGACGTTTTGCTTGCTTGTTGGCTCAGCATATCAGCTTTATTTTTTAGACCAGCGGTCCCCAACCTTTTTTGCACCACGGACCAGTTTATGCCCGACATTATTTTCACGGACCAGCCTTAAGGTGTCACGGATAAATACAACCGAGTTAACGATAAAAACTAAATAACGCTGAAAACCGATTAAAAACCCTGAAAACCATACATTTCACACCTGAGCCTCAACTCTCGCGGCCCGGTACCAAACGACTCACGTACCGGTCCGAGGCCCAGGGGTTGGGAACCACTGCTTTAGACAGCAGTTGAGGGTGAGATAAAGATGGCACAAACCTTTATAAGTTGCTCACCTGGACTTTACTTGACACCAAAACATGGGACACCAGATTTTCTCAGGCTTACAGCATCCACATTAGCACCCTTCCCTAGAATACCCAGCTGAGACATCTGATACATGAGGTCATAAAACATCTCACTAGGTTTTTTATAAATTTCAGTTTTGCACCTCCTTCTTTTCCAATTATTGTATTGGAGAGAAGTGCTTTATGTGCCAGTGTGCACTGTATGATTAAAATGGAGATTAAATATTACTATTTAGCTCCTATGACAACATTACAGTCTAGTCATATTCTGTCCCAGTAGGTTTTCTTTGCACAAAGAGTTTACTATCAATAATCCAGTAGTCTGCATTACATAAATCTGGAATGTCTATGGTCCAAATCTTGACAAGACAGAGTTTTGTTGCATATCATATGCCCCTTGGTAATCCTATTTCCTATCTGGTCTCCAATGCTCCAATACCTGTGTTATTAAATGGGTAATAAATACAACAATAGATACAGGGGGGAAAGACAACTCTGACATTGTCCTTTGTTCACATCACGCATCATGATAATAGCTAAAAATGCAGCATATGATGTTCTTAGCATTATCTGAAATAACAGACAGAGTGTAAAGGGCACACTGATATTAAGTGTTTACTGAATGTGTAAATTACTGCTTTTAGGAGGGCTTGCAGTACATTGCAAGGTGTCCTAAAGAAAAACCCTCTCAAACCCCACCAAAATTATATTTCTCTAGAGAATCATTACTTGCATCATTAATCATGTGCCTGCAGTTCAGGTCAAAGAGAAGAGGACCACACGTGAACATGATAAGCTAACTACTCTTTATATATGCTCCTGTAATAGTGGCAATGCCATCTCCTGAACCAAATCTCATCTGTTTTCTCTCAGTCTTTCACTCTCATTTGCTTTTCACTCTCAAGCCATAAATCTGGGCGACTCCTCTATGTGCTACAAACAAATCAAAGGAAAGCCCAGCCTGACCAGCTTTAGCCCATTCAAGCAAACATTTTTCTGTTTAATAATCAAACTCAATCACTCATTACCTTGTGAAATTTATTTTTCATGAAAAACTGTTTTGCCAGAATGCAGGCCTATCCCCCAGCAGTTCCAGTGAGTAACAAGCATTTTACCCTCTTGGACACATTGCCAACAGCATCCTCCTCAAGAGGGCATGGACTTTTTCAGCCTCAGTCTTTTGCTAAAGTGCTTGTATGTGTGACTAAAATGGATTGAGAAATAATGAGCAAATGTCTAAATATGTGTGTGTGGTAGAGATAACAACAGGTGAGTAGCTGTATGAGGTTACCTTCAGGCAACAGAACTGAGGAACTCATCTGTCACTGACCTCTCTCTCTTACACACACACACACACACACACACACACACACACACACACACACACACACACACACACACACACACACAACCAAATATATTATTTTTCAGCAAAAAGAGACTGGCAATTGTAAAATAACCTTATGGTGAGAGCTGAAGAAACGTAATTGTTTAATTAATTTAACGTAATGACGTTATGAGACGGGATAAAAGCAGAACTGAAAAAAGATAGCAAAGATAAGAGTGGGATAAAAACAATCTTGGCAAAAATAATGATAAAATAAAATGACTTGAGTAAACACTCAAATCATTTTTAAGAGTAATTGAATTAAATTAAAAGGTGTTTCTGATTTTTCTTATTCCATTTAACTAGGCATACTAATGGGCCTTACTCGCTTAAAATAATATTAATAATTACTATTTCTCACAATATAGAGAAAAACTAATATTAACTTTGGTTTAGGTCAGGTCATCTGTAGTCGTTTGTTTCTGAGAACAAATAAAACTTCTCTGATTTGTCTCTAACAGTAAACTGCAGAGAAGAAGAAGCCATTTTAACTCTGGTGTGTATTTTCTAGTCCAACCTAGAACCAGTTTTGAAGTTCTTTGAGCTTAGCACAGCGATACACAAGTTTGTCATTTTTGTTTATTGTGCTGCATCATGATGGTGGAGCATCCAGGTCACAGGTTTACCGCAGGTTTAGACTTGATGGCAGAAGCTCATTGATGTGCGCATCAAAGGATAAGCTGTTAGCTTTTGTGACACTGATATTTTGATAAAGACGAACTGGAGCATAAAATGACAAATTTTCCTAGTAGATAATTATGTTTATAGGAAACACTTGTTTCAATTGTTAAGGGAAATTCTGAAAGTTACAGTAGCTTGATGTTGCTGATAGTTGATCTTATGTTACCCCATTTGCATTTTCCAAGATTTAAATTTCATCTCCACAGATCATAAATATTTATGTTAATATGAATATTTTAATGCCTTCTGGGAGCTCTTTCTTTCAGAATCTGTGCTTTACTCTGAGTTATAAAACACCTCTACAGCACAATTTAGACAAAAGTGAACATGTTTTGTAAATTATCCACCTGAAAGTCAATTAAAAGACAATTATTACCATGTCAGTCGTGAATAAATAAGATCAGACAATTATGACAATTATGTTGTCAGTTAATTTGGATTGAACTTGACTATAGTTTAATATCACGCAGAAGAAGCAACTTTAAAAAGGGACAACAAAAAATATTTTAAAAACTTACCAACTGTGCTTGTTTTTTTTTTTGTTTTTTTTAATTCTTGAACTTTTTCTTTATCTAATGAAAAGTGGAGCCGAGTGGTGGTCGTTTCTCTGAAATTACTGCAGAAAACAATTTTTTTAAAAAAAAGGATTGGGGCTTTATAAAAATGTGTTGAAAGCTCCATCATATAATTAAGTCTCAGCTGTAATATCAAGTTAATCTGTCATGATGAATGGGTTTAAATGTCATGTCAATTCAGTGCAATTTATGAAAGGGGAACATATTTTCCCCTTAATTTGTGTTCACATCAAGTAATCTATTTGAGGTCATGCTCATTTAAGCATCCTCTGCTGCACGTGCCTCTGTTTTCTGTATTTATTGCCATGAGCACAAATCACACACATACAGACAAATTCCCATTTAATTCATTTTGTTCTAAATGTCAGGTTTTGCATAAGGATCTCATTGGCTGCTTGAAAGGTTGAAAAAAGAATTTTATCCAACAAAACACTTTAATGCAATGACACACACACACACACACACACATGCACATTTGTTAGATTTAATAACTTCTGTGCACTACTCAGATCTTTTCATTTTTTTCATCACATTATTATGTTTAGGATTTTACTCTAATTTGATACATTTGATATTTTCCCACATAAACGTGCTCATGACAAAGTGGAAACATGCACCCTTATTTTCTTGGTTTTTGCTTCAGTTTTTAAATGTAAATTCTTCTTTATGCGTTTTTTTTATTTTTTTTTATTCTTGTCTGTTTTTAGATTCAGCTTGTGGTCCACTCTGGGTTTAGGTTGTTTGCCTCTCTGATTATCGGCGTATGATCTTTAGCCTGCTAACATTTTTGCTGCTGGCATCTTGCTTTGGTTCCTCTCCTCTTTGGTAAACTGTCACATTGAGAGCTAGACTGGAACCACTAAGTTTACTGGGCATAATTTAGAAATGCTCACAGCTGTGTAAACAAGGCCTCACGATTCAAACTGCACATCAGGGGAAAAAGCCATGCCATGTAGTTACTCTGCGCTCTGTAGACCTTGATGATAAAACTGTGGTAGAGCACAGATTAGGGCAATGGTATAAAATGTTTTTTAAAGCTTTAAGCTTTTCAAGAACTGGAGAAAAGTGTGGTATCTACAGGGTGCTTCTAGAAGGTGACTATCTGGCCAAAGTGAGTAACAGTGTGTGACAGTCTTTGTATGAGATGTGGCCAAAAACCTAGACGCTTAGAAGTCCCCGCAGCATCTCAGCAGCACTCCATTAATAAAGGTTTTATAGTTAGGCATAAAGGAGTACTGTTATGAAAAGGCAAGACATCCCAATTGGAGTTTACTACACATCTCTTATAAGACTCTAAAAGTGTGTAGGAAAGATTCTGTGGTCAGGTGACAAAAAATAAATTATTCTGACTGGCCGTCAGTTACCATGTCTCATTATCTGCCAAAATGACAGTGACCATGAAGCGTGTTAGGGGAAGGTTCATGATGCGATTGTGCAGCTCAGCAGCAGGACATACGGACAAACACTGCCAAATACTGCCATTTTTTCAGAAGCTGCCAACGTTGCACCTCCGTTGGGATCAGTTCCTTAAAGCACTGACTGCGGCAGTATTGGCAGCTAATCATCCATGCTAGAGCCTGGATTAGAAAGCGGGACGATAGCCAAAGTGCGATCGATGAGGCCATGATTTGTGTCCTTTTGGGGACCATCCTCCTGGTCTGATTAGTTTTGTTTTCACTTGCTTTTTATTTTGGATTTTACTGCAAAAGTAAGGATTTGAAGAAAGATGTTATTTGTGTCAAAATATTCTTCTATTATAAAGGTAGCCCTTTAAAAGTTATGTTTAAGGGGGTCCAGCATGTTTAAATTTGATGCCAAGTGGTCATGACCTGGTGACACCAGGACATTGTGTTTCTCAGATGCCAGCAGCTATTATAAAATGGCAGTGTTTGGTGCTCTGGGAATAAAAACAGGCTTGGGAGATTAAAAAAACGAATGGAGCCAAATACAGAGAGGTCCTTTGAATCAAACCCACTCCAGTGTTCACAGTAGGGACCTGAGGCTGCAGTGATGGTTCACCTTTCAGCTTGACAATAACCCAAAGCATACAGCTCAGACAATGCTGTAGTAGCCTAGGGACAATTCTGACTGCCCTTGCGTCTTTCAGCCAAAGCCAAGACTTCAACCGCTTAAAGACCAAAAGATGACAGCTCACAGATGCTTTCCATCCATTTTGAAAGGTTCTGTCAGAGAGAATGGGATTAACTCCCTGAATCCAGGTGTGAGAAGCTTCAGAAGCTTGTAAATACTTACCCATGAAAACTCAAGGCTTCCAAAGAGGCTTCAGCAGTCTTGGTTTTTTTTTGTTTTTTTTTTTCAAAAGGATCCTTTTAGAGAATTTATGAAATTTTATGCAAAATTTTATCCATTTGCAGGAAAAGGCTCTCATGATTTTCAAAAGACCAGAGAAACATTGATTTTCCAGTCTCATGTTGGTATAATGACACGAAGAAAACATTCTGCCCTTTTGCATATATATAAATATATATTCATTCCTTTTTAGCCACACTTGTTGTCCTTATCTTTCTCCCTATCTTTTTACTCTTTTTTCCCCCCCTCTGTTCTCATTACCATAGCTTTTTCTCCTCACAGGTATCTTGCTAGAGTAGAACAGCAAATTAATTTTCTGAGAATACATTAACGCCTTGTATCCACCGGCATTGCTGTGGATATGCACACATTGTGTGTGTGTGCGTGTGCCTGTCTGTGTGCGTGTGTGTGTGTGTGTGTGTGAGAAAGAGAGAGCGAGAGGCTGAGACATGGAGAAAAAATGGGATTGCAAGGTGATAACAAGTGTGAATGTATCACCACAGGGGGTGATTATAATTAGACCTCAATGTGGTAAAGCTGTATAATTGCACACAGACACACAAGCATAAAACAGTGTTGCGTTGAGTTGTACCCCATTTTTTCTGACTCAGCTTATTCTCCCCCTCACCTGTTTTTTTTTTTTTTTTTAAATCCCAGCATGCATTAAACCTGACCTAGTAATTTTCTTTTTTTTTTTTTTTTGGCATCTACCTGAGAAAAATCCACTGAACTTTTGCAGAAAAAAATATAGAATAGAATAATCCTTTAATTGTCCCACAAGGGGAAATTTGGTATGTATATGTAACAGCAGAGAAAAAAAAACCCACCAAAAGGTAACCTGCAATTCTGCGAACTGATCCAATACTTTATCTTTCTGACCTTAAATAAGAGAATTTAGAAATTAAACTTACTTGCTTTATTGCATATATGATCAAAGTGTTTACATGCTGTACTCTGTTTTAATAATCAAGGAAGCAGCAAAGCAGGAAAAGACACCTTGAAGCAAAAAAGTAAAACAAGCAAATGGCTCGGGTATTACTTCAACCAAATATGTAGCATTTCTTTTCTTTATTTCAAATTTGGCATCAACTTTGCTATACTTGGCTGTTATTTATCGGAGGCTTTATGCTTGAAGGAATTTAGTTGTTGACACTGAACCTGCAGAATGCACATAAGAATTGGTAATCGTTCTTTCTGAACTTTTGAGTTTTCCCACAGCTGTTTTGTTTTATTTTTACATCATCTTAGATTGGTGATCATAACTTCTGCGCTGGAAATCACTGATGAAATACTAAAAAAAAGGCACAAATGGCTTATTTTAACCTCATCAAATAAAGGTTTTTGCCTAAAGAGATGTAACAGAACCTAATCAAGTTATACAGAACATGATCATATTTTCTTTGATTAGATTTAAGGTTCCCTAAAGAATCATTAGTTGCTTCTAATGCAATTGATGCCCCCACTTCCTCCTTGGAAGTATCACAATAGTTACTAGAGTGCTTGGTGTAGGCAGATTTTCCCCCAATGGCTTTCTAGGTTAAAGAATGTGAATGCTGCAGCGGAGGCTGCCTCACCCACCCTGAGAAGAGGGACTTAGGTTACAGAATTAGAAGAGATGGGAGTGATAAATGGAGGGTGGTAAAGAGAGGGACAGTGTTAGCAAGAGAGCTTGGAAGAAAAGAAAAAAACCTGAGAGACTGAACGACACAGAGTGAGTTGGAAAGATGTAGTGAAACAGAAGAGATGTGTGATAGATGGCAAGGTGTGATGAAAGAGAGGAGGGAACCAGGGATGAAAAAAACAGATTGATCATCATGACATTACCCTCTGCGAATATGTGTGTGTGTTTGTGTATGCATCTATGTGTGCGTGTCAACTTTTCCTCATCTTTTCCCACTTATGTTTTTATTTAGCTCTTATGGAGCTTTTTATGGAGATTATGAGTATTAACATGGCATAAACACATGGATAATTCAATGTATTTTGACACGTGCACAGAGTCACATGTGCACATGGTTCTAAATTGTCTTCAGGCAAAAATGACAAAGCATATGTCTTGGAATGCAAGAAGAGAGTGGGGGGGGGGGGAAAAAAAAGAAGACGTGCTCATTCAGCTGTTTGCTTGTGTTTGCCCAACCTCCTTTATTTTGTGTGCACTTGTTTGGAATGATCGAAGTAAAACCATGTTAGTATGATTGCATCGTGTACTTTTGAAGATTTGCCACATGCATTATGAAAATCTCCTGCTCATACAAAGTTTCCAGAGCTCATTCTAATGGAAGTAAAATCAGCTCAAAAAAAATAAACCCTGGAAAACTGTGAGGAACCCTGTCACTCTACTGAATTGATCCAATATTGATTTTGCAGATTTAATTTAGTTCCTGTCTTACACACCCTGACCTAAAATCGGTGTTTCCCAACCACACATAGCTGTGCTGTGAGAAATTATCAGGTGTGCCATAGAAGATTATCTGGTTCCACCTGATTAGTACTCTAAGCGATTGGAGTAACGGGCAGATCAATCACATTCTTTTCCAATAGAGGGTCAGTACAACTACCTGCTCTAATTACATGGGTTACCAACTGCCAGTAAAACAGAAGAAGACAAGAAGAAATTACTTAATAGTCATGCGCAGCGCGTAATGGCAACAGATAAATATTTGAAAAGCAGTCAATCCGATCTGGGTCCTGGAGAAAATTCCGACCCAGATGAAGGCCCTAGCATGAGTAGTGGTCAGAAGAAAGCAAAAAAGGTATACTGGGGACAAACCGAGCCAATTCCGCTATACCTGGTGCACGGTGGAAAATTATCAATATGCTTTTTGTGACATTTTAGTTTGATGGTTTGCCGTGTGATTTTTCTAATGTGAAATATCTGCTGGGGCCCCAACAGGTTGGGAAACGCTTTAAATAACTACTGGAACTTAGGAATTAGACTTGGGTCCTTAAATATATTCTATTCTATATTCTATTTACACATGACCTAATCAAGCATTAGTGATGTAAAATAAATGCCTACAACAGATAAAGACTGTTTTTGGCACTTAACAATAGATCTACATTAACCAAATTTGTATAATTTGTTCTCTACTGGGACCAAATATGGCTGACAGAAACGTGTCCATTGCCTACTACAAACCAAAATGGTTTTATTTAAGATATTTTTGCTTCACTTTGCTTTCCACATGCACACTCTCAGCTAAATGACTGCCCACTAACTCAGATTAGACGTTGAGAAAAGTGAGATATTGCTATTCCTTGACAAATGTCTTCTTCAAGACTTCTCAGTCAAGACTAGCAGCACCATAGGAATATCTCCCCATACTAGCAAGGATGCCTGGTGTTATTCTTGCATTATAATTGTCTGTTGATCTTTGCATAACTCATATTTTGCCTATATCCTCTGTCAAACACAATATTTCCTTTCAGCCTGGTCTTCTTTTATAGCTGATATCTCGTGCTGCAGTTTAAAATAGTCACTTTTCTCCCATGTCACTTTTACTCTGTCTTTACCTTCAGGAAGCAGCTCACATCAAATTCACAAACCCCTTTTCTGTTGTACAAATTGCTAAGTGAGGTGCATCCCTGCATAGCTCCAAGACATGTGCTTAGCTCTTCTCTTCTAGCAGCCATAGGCCATAACTCTGGTCTCGGCTGTACTCCTTACCCTTCAAACACCTCAGTGGTGAAATGACATTCCCACCTCACACAGATGCAACAACCTATGTGGAAAAACCCATTTCTTCTAGGATCACTTCATATCTTTTCTCTGAGCCACCCTGAAAGTCTCTTGACCCTGATCATTTCTCTGTCATAAGGGTGGGGAAAAAATCCCCTCCACCCGCCTGTCATTTTGTTTCAGACGAAAAATATTTTGTTCTGAAGGTGGTGCGTTTTTTAACCACTGTCTCTTCAATCACAGACCTCCACTAGGGAACTGAGTAAAGGATATCCATTTAATAGAAATAGTATGAAAGCATTTTATTTAATATCAGTCCATTGGAAGCACTTAGTAACATGTTGCTAAGTGATGTGATTACTGTGTCATTAACAAGTCATGCAATGTATATAGTTTTATTGGTAGATGCTCAGTCTGGAGACTGAAGCTGTATAAAGAGAAACGGAACATCATGTTCAAAGAGGGTGTTAGATTTATGGATGTTACTAAAAAGTCTTCTGCTTCACAAGCATACAGACTTTCTGTTTACCTACAGCACACAGAGAGATCAACACTATATATTATGTAAATAAATTATTTTGAAAATAAGTCAGATAATTTTAGTGTGGTGATGCTCCCCATGTTTAGTGGCTCAGTTATTTGAAACTAAGCCACTGAATGTGGTGGTAATGACACAAAAACTGGATAACATTTATGATCACAAATATCAGTTGGTAAAGCTAAATGCTGAAAAGGTACAACAGTCTGGAGACTGTCCATGCTTTTGGACCGGTGGGACACTCATACTTTGGCGTTGACACAATGGGAAAATCATTTTTAAAATTCCTGCACTGTATAGTATTACACACCATTCTGCATAACTGCTGGACATCAAGAACAATTTACTGTGGTACTGTGATAGATGCACTTTTATTTTTATTGACTGTGGGTTGTGGGTTGACCAGACAGAGCTTCATATTACTACAAGAAATGGGAACAATTGGAAGGCTACCATGAAAGAAATGCATAAAATAATATAATAATATAGCTCCTGAAAAATATTAACAATTTTTCAGCTCTTTGTTTCCCTGTTCCGACTGAAAAAAGTTGGGAAGAAATTGAAAAGAGGCAGCCAAATGTGAACATGATCGAGAAAGGCCAACATCTCCTTTGAGCCAAAGCTCATTTAAAAGGAACTGAGGCAAAGTGGAAAATTGTTCTGTGATCAGTTGAAATTTGAAATCGTTTTTGATCCACATCCTCAGGACCAAAGAGGAGAGGGATCATCTGTGTTGTTATCACTGCTTAGTTCAAAACCCCAAATCTCTGATGGTATGGTGATGCTTTGGTGCAGCGTTAATTTTGACAGCAAATTTTTATTTATTATGGTTAGAGTTAATCAATGAAATATCATTAAATTATAGTAGACTGAATCTAAAGTTGATTTAGTTGACTAAAACATAAAGTGAACAAGTCTGTCACATTGTTACTGGTGAAAGTTGCTTCACACAGTTTAAAAAGCATCAAATGTGAAATCTGTCCATAGTTGTACTCGACTCTTCCTCCCAATTTTCAAGAGAAACAGGGAGAATTGGAGTTAGCTCTAAGCCCAGAGTGAGATCACTGATTGGATCACTTCCAAACTATGCCACCTTTCTCCACAACTTAGTTTTGATTGGATATCATTTCTCCAGAATTTTTCATACGATTTGTATTTGTTAAAAGAAGTATCAATACATTTCATTAGACTTGGTGTCCTCATGCATTACTTTTAATTTAGATATTATGCCATTTCCATCAGAATAAAAGGGTTGTTGAATTATTGGTCAGTGAAATTTACACGTTATTAGTGCCTATAGATGTGCCAGCTTGAACATCTGGAAAGGCACCATTAGCATTGAAAGGTCACCATCAACATAGATGATGTGTGTTCAGCAAGACAATGCTAAACTGCACAATGCGGGTATCAGAGCAACATGCATTGTAGTAGAAGAGTCCAGATGCTAAACTAGTCTGCCTGCAGTCCAGAACATTCATCAACTGGAGCAATTAGGTTCATAATGATACTAAAAATATGACAAAGAAGATTCAGGACTGTTGAGCAGGTAGAATCAAAACTTGCCTTGGTAGACAAAAATGGGACAACACTCCTCTCCCAAAAGTCCAGCAACTGGTCTTTAGGTAGAGGAGTGTTGTTTTTTTTTGTTTTGTTTTGCTTTTTATGTTTTTTGTTTTTTTTAATGTGTTGCTGTCATCAAATTCAAAATGAGCAAGTATTCATCTTAAAATGGTTTTCTTACTTTAAACCTTTTTCATTTTTCTATGTTCTTCATGGTTTTAACAGGAATTCATGGTTTTCTAAATTGAATGAGAGTGGAGAGTCCACTTGCATTTAATTACAAGAAGGCGTTCCTAAACAAGTGTCAGTATGGAATTAATTGAGATTAAAAATCTGTTTGGCTTTGTTTTTTTGTTTTTTTGTTTTTGTAATAATTTAGCTTGTATCAGCCTCAGCTGCATTTAATTTGTCACCTATTGTGTGTAAAGAAAAAATGTGAACCCTTGACCGCCACAATTGGGCAATCCAAGGGGACTGTTCTGTGTGCACTTTGGTCCAGCTTTGGACTAAGTAATCACCTTTATCCTGTAAGGGAATATTTCTATTCTGATGGAAGTGGTCTCTTTCTCTGGGCAACACCCCCATATATAGCCAGTGAGTAAGAAAATTATGCAAATATAATGCGATGTCCTTTGTAGTTCAGAGCTTTCAACCCATTTGATCAAATCTGTTGCACAACATGGTTTGCTACCAACATTAAACCACCAAATGGGAAATATATTTTGAAATAATGGTGTTCCATCCCTCCACTAAAAATTCAAAAACTTGCGGAATCAACTTAACACCTTACCAATACAATTTCTGCTGTTTTTTTTTTCTTTTAATTTCTCACCTGTCATCTATCACTGGTCTCTCTCAACTGTGAAATGTTATTCCCTACAGACATTTCTTTCATTATAAAATCCAAAAGCAGCAGAAAGGTCTGGCATTTTCTACAATTTTAACTGGCCAGAAACCTGCTGCTCTATGCCGACAACAGAGATGCGTCTCACAATCCAGGATGTGGCATCTGCATGAATATAACAGTGGTTTTCAGTTTCTGAACAGACTGTTACCCAGTATTTAATAGGTCACTGACACTGTTTACAGTAATTATCGCATACGCACACATATATATAGTCCAAAAAGCCATGTTTTTATATTTGTGACTGTGCCATTTGCACAGTGTTGTATTAGCAAAAATACCCTTAGCCCAGGGGTAGGCAACCTTTCTCATGATGAGTGCCATCTGAAATTTCCTCAGACGTCAGTGTGCCATATGATTGCATTAGCAATAAATTTAATAACGCTCTATATTAACGGTTACACACTATATAGAACAACTTTATAGAATTATATGTGTTCGCAGATGTTGGCAGCTATCAGCGAATTGTTATCAGCTATTTTGAAACCAAAAAAAGACACTTTTTATTCATAACAAGAACTCCATAACAGCAAATGAACTGTACAACAGAAAATGCAAATGCTATTTATGGTCTCCTCACAACAATGATAAGAAAAATAAACTGGGCCAATATAGCATGTTTGTTAATACCGAGATACACATGTTAATTTGATCTCTGGTCTCCCACTCAGAGACACAGGTCTCTGAGTGTCCAGCATTCAGACGGCTACCTGAGGACACTCATGTGACAGAAAATCTGCTCACACAGACATGTAGAGCCAAATGTAACTGTAAATAAGGCCTCTGCAATGTTCTGAAGACAGTTAACCTTGTCAGGTAGTGATGTCCAGCAGGTGAAAATGCAAGCTCCATGAAAACGCACAGCTGTGGATTCCAGCTGCGTTCAAAGTTCTGCAAACTTTGACCCTACAGAGTCGAGGTTTTTAGTTCAATCAGCTGCATTTCGATGTCGCATTAACTGGCATTAACTCAGCCAGTTAATGTGAGACAAATCCAGCTGCTCATTAAAGCTTTCTGGTTTGATCAGAAAAGAAAACATTGGTCCATACACCTGAAAATCCCGAAAACGCATTGTGAATTCTGTCTCGAGTCTACGGATGTATCCGTGTATTTCCGTGGTGCTGATGCTGCGCTGAGTGGACAGCTCCTGAAGCATTTGAAGTGTCAGAATGTGGAAATTTCAACATTGCTTGAAAAAACTGCCAGCTAGCAACGTCCCTCTTACCGGTAGGCTAAGTGATTTTTAGCCAATTACAAGTTGAATCTGGTAGTTGGGGTTGTTAGCTAAGATACCTTCAGGTTTAGTAAACCTAGTGTTAAGAAGCGGCACCACTAATGTGTGTATGCGAGCTAATTTGCAATGTGCACCGCTGGCCCGGCCATTTATTTTTAATGCACCTTCTCAGATTAACTCACTGCATGTCGTGCCCAGGGTTGGACTGGGACAAAAAATCGGCCACGGGAATTTTGACTAGAGACCGGCCCACCAGGTATTAAAGCCATAAAGCCTTTGAATGAAAACAAACGCTGTTGTGACAGTGCTGTACACTGTCTATGTATGATTTCTATACATTTTACGTCAGATAAAAACTGGTGTATTTTACATTTTATATTTTGGGGCAATCGTGGCTCAAGAGTTGGCAGTTCGTCTTGAAATCGGAAGGTTGCTGGTTCGAGCCCCGGCTTGGACAGTCTCGGTCGTTGTGTCCTTGGGCAAGACACTTCACCCTTTGCCTACTGGTGGTGGTCAGAGGGCCCGGTGGCGCCAGTGTCCGGCAGCCTCGCCTCGGTCAGTGCGCCCCAGGGCAGCTGTGGCTACAATGTAGCTTGCCATCACCAGTGTGTGAATGGGTAAATGATTGAATGTAGTGTAAAGCGCTTTGGGGTCCATAGGGACTAAGTAAAGTGCTATACAAATAAAGGCCATTTATACATTTGATTCTGAACATGGCTAAGCAAGAGAGTGTGTTATCAAATTCTTATTCTGAGCTGCTCAGGGTAAATGGATATTTGAGAAGCAACCAAATGTGAAGAAGAAAGAGCAATAATGTCGGTAGTGAATGAGCAGTAAGAGATGAAGGAATGACAAGTATGACAGAGTGAGAATGGAGAGATCAAAATGGGAGGAGAGAGAGATGAGACTGTGCTGGCTCATGAAGTAAAGCGATGATGAAAGAGAGTGAGACAAATTGGCAGACAGAGAAAAAAGAAGGAAAAATACCTTCCCTGACGAATAGGGGGCAGTATCACTCTGTAGACAGAGAGGGCGGCAGAGGGAGAAAGGGAAAGCTAAAGTGAGGTATTGAAGAGGCAAAGGCAAATAAGCAAAGGTGATGAAAGGGAGGGGTAAGTGATGGGAGGAAGCTAGCTAGAGGTGTGGATGGGGTAAAGATGGAGGATGGGAGACAGAAAGGAGAAGAAGGATAGTTGAGCACAAGATGGAAGAGACAGAAAAAGAAGGGAAGGGAGGGGGGAGAGACAGTGAAGTGGTACAGCAGGAGCAGAAGAGGAGTGCATTACAGGACCAGCATGGGAACAAAAAACACTGCTTATCTATAACTATTTTGATACAGGCTACTGCTGTTTGGATGAGTGTTTGCATGTGTGTTATCATTGATTTTTGTGTGTGTGCGTGTGATGTCCTTGGTATGTATGACTTTTTTCTCAGTCTTTATCCTTGTATCTGTGCATATGCTTTTGTGAATCAGCGTGTGTCCCTGCCTTTGCATTTGTGTGTGCATGCACATATTGGCAGGGGTTTAAGGAAACGTTTTCACTGCATCTGTCCTTGATATGCCCAGCTGAATACAGAGAGCTTTTTACACTACAGAACCAAGGCTCTCTTGGAGGCTTTGCAGCATTAAAAGTCTCCCTGGGCAGCGGCCATACTTGTGTGCAAAAAAAATATTGGTTTACAAGGTGAAATTGGATTAGCACTTCATTCCAGTCAGTGCAGCATTTTTTATGTTTTATCTGGCTGCACATTTTAATGTCAGTAGGACTCATGCCATTTGATGAGGTCTTTTCTTGCCACTTTACTTTTTCTCTGAGACTCTGACTTTCAGTGGCAATCCTATGATTTTAGACATCAATATTCTTTAACATTCCCTGGACCTAGCAGGGCCTTTCTTGAGTAAACTGCACTAAAATAACACTGCTGCAACGAACAGCACAAAGGAAATTATATAATAGGCCACAACCGATTGTGTCCTTAGTGAATGCATCTGCCAGCAGTATCCCAAGAAAGAAGAGGAGCAAGAATCATCATGGAAGGCCCTTCCACGACATGTACCACCAGGAGAATCACTGCACAAAGCTAGACTGAAAGGCACTAATCATGGCAGCACAGAAACAAGCTCTAACAACAAGATCGATAGGGGTTGGGGTCTACCACAACAGGCAAGACCCCAGGTGCAGGCTGTGCAAAGATGCCCCTGAGAGAATCCAGCACATAACAGCAGGGCACAAGATGCTAGCAGGCAGGATATACATGGAAAACCATAACCAAGTGGTTGCATAGTATATGTGAACACCCGTGCTGAGTATGGCCTGGAAATCCTACCATCAAAAAGCTAAGATCCTGTGGGATCAGAACTTTGTTTGGCAGCTTTCTTGCAATTTCTTTAGGCAGTCTTCAGGAATAGTTCTCTAGGCTTTTTGAACAACATTCAAAGCTCTTCTTTGGATGTTGTCGACCTTTTGTTTCAGTCTCAGTCAAATCATCCCACAATGTTTTAATAATGTTGAGGCTCAGGACATGACTAAACTGAGGCTTTTTTCTGTCCAGGTATTGTATGCTTTTACAATATTGGCATTCCTCCATTCCTGAAGTCTGCATCCCAAAGACTTTGTTTCCCTGGATTGCATACTTCACCCACCCTGTCCTGTGCAGGTCAGGACAGGCAGACCATGTTGCTGCTTGTTTGTGGTCTAAGAATATCAGAATTGTATTCACTCAGTTTTGCTCTTCAGTAGCTAGAAAGGATACTCGATTGGATTCACATCAGTGATAAAAAAGGATAAAAAAAATTATCCCTTTTTGTTGCATTGAAAAAAATGTATAATATATCTCTGCACACATCATTGTTCCAGTGCAACAGTGCCTTTTCTATTTCTCCTGAAACAGCACCACATTTGTGTGCTCTGAGAAGGAATTTACTGGACAGAACACACATATATACACACAAACACACATAAAAATATGAACCCCAGCGTACTAGCATGTAGAACACAAACATGAGACCGATGACATCCCTTTTCTTTGACCTGTCAAAGGAAAAAATATTAGGCCAAGCGTGTGTGTGTGCGTGTCCGTGTGCCTGCATATGCTTACACCTAATTTTGCTATGACCATCTGTAGAGACACCTGCTCTTGTGTTCTTATTGTCATTTTTCTCTTCACATCTTTTGTCATCAGATGCCATCCTTTATTTACTGCTTCTCCACTGTGTGTGTGTGTGTGTGTGTGTGTGTGTGTGTGTGTGTGTGTGTGTGTGTGTGTGTGTGTGTGTGTCAGATAGAGAGCAACAAGCCCCCAGAACATTGTTAGGCTGATCTAATACAGAGCAACACAGATGTCAGAACAGCTGATCCTTTTCCACAATACTGTTGGCAGTGTGTGTATGTTTGTGCATGTAAGAAATAATACAAGCCAGCTTTAGGCAAGTGTGGCTTTGTGCCACTTTGCATGTACTGTAAGTTTTGGCACTGCTGTTAATAAAGAAGCTGTCTTAAATTGCAAAAACAAAAAACAACAACAAAAAAACCCAAAAAATTCAGAGAAAGACAATTTTATGTGTTTTTCTTTTTCACAATTTGTTTTAGGATTTCTTTCATACATGCTACAACAATAACAATATTAATTTTGTTTTCAAAATCATTTCTTAAGGAAATTCTCACCGTGTGGTTTTGTGTGTTCTAACTTGTAAGCATTCACACCATTATTAATTCTGTTGCACTGGCTGCAAGGTCCATTTTAAGATTGTAGTTTTTACTTTTAGAGCTCTGTATGGACAAGCCCTGATGTTCATCAGTGAACTTTTTACATCTATATATTGCAAGCTGGTCCCTGAGGTCATGTGATTGGAGCCTGCAGGCTGTCCATCATGTAAGGCTGAGAACTAAAGGTTACAGAGCTTTTTTTTTTTTTTTTTTTAACAGTGGCCCCCAGACTGTGGACGTCTGTCCAACTGAGCTTGAGAATTGTGGGGTTTTTTTTACCATTTTGCTTGTATGGGGAACTTTCATGTTTGCATGGCTAGTATGTAAAAATGTATGCTTTGGATTTATATGTTGGAGTTGCCCCTGCAAGAAAAGAGGGAAGTGCCCTATGCAATTGGACCTGATCTGTATGTATAACTGCAACAATCTGGCAGTTTAAAACAGTATGAAGTCTTGTTATGGTATGCCAACTGCTGTTTGTTTAAGTAACGTTAATATCATGTGGTCTGAACCC
Organism: Haplochromis burtoni; assembly: GCF_018398535.1. Lineage (NCBI taxonomy): Eukaryota > Metazoa > Chordata > Actinopteri > Cichliformes > Cichlidae > Haplochromis > Haplochromis burtoni. The sequence continues at coordinate 264,701 of NW_024582535.1, read as the reverse complement.
AGCATAAGGCTGAGCGTAAAGTTAGCATCACTGACAGCAATGTGCATATGGAGTTGTCAGAAAGAGGCCACTGGTCCTGTGTTTAATTCATCTGTGAGAATTTGACTAAACAATGTCATACCCAATATGTCTGCATTTGTATCTTGAGGAATAAGACACTACAGTTATGTATGGCTGTAAACATGATTATACGTATCGAGACGTGCGTGCGTGTGTGTGTGTGTGCCTCTCAGTGTCCTTGATAAAGTTGGACATAGATTAGAGTGATCCGGCCACAGATGATAGCCTGTGATGACATTATATCTTGTGTGTGTGTGAGGTGTCCTGGAGGACAATTACACTGTAAAAAGATGGAGAGAAGAAAATAGGCTCCATCCCTCTCTCTGCTCTAAGGAGCCATCTGTGTAGATGAGATGGAAATGCCTCTAGAGCAGTAAATTTAAGAATAGCCAGTGACTCCATATGCAAATGTATGGTAAATGACTCCACCATCCTTTCTACCTTTGCAAAATAGTACTCACAAAGTAGAATATCATAATTTCTATGATTTTGCATAGATGTTGCAGTTTGGATGTCTTGCAATAAATGAGCACATAAATGATCTCATACAGATTTTGTTCAGTATCAAAAGTAACTCAGTTGGTTTTTCTCTGTTGAGCAGTAGTAGATTTGCTTAAAGAATGAAAATGCTAAACGCTGATCGGTCACTTGATGTCTGTCATCATCAATAACCATTCACTCTCACAGCCAATTTGGAATCTCCAGTTGACTGAACTCCATGCATGCTTTTGGTCTCTGGGAAGAACCCAGAGAACTGAGAGAACCCACACAGACACAACAAGAACATGCAAAGCCAATGAAGAAAGGCCCCAGACTGGAATGTCTGAAATTCAGCATAATGTTTAGATTTGCACATTATGTTGTTAAGAGTAAATAGAAACTTGAGATCAGATTCCTTCCAGTTATATATTATTATTTAATTGCTCTTTTTTAATCTTAATTAATTTTGCATTAATCCAACCTCATCCTATCATTTGGACTATTTGGGCCACTAACTGTGACATAGCTTTTATTTAGATTCAGTTGAGACTTCTTACATATTACACAAGAGAAGCCTATATTTGATGAGATCATAATCAGTAAATCAGATATAATCAAAAACAAAAAATCGATTTCATTCTAATGGCAGTCAGACAACTGAGACCACTGGTGATAAATTGAGAGATATAGCAAAAGAGGGAGGAAAGAAAAAGAGTGAGAGTGAAGCCAGGGCAGGGAAGATTGAATCAGGACAAGGTGAAAGGGTGTCGAATGGTAAAAGTGATGGCAGATGAGTACTATTAGATAAAGTGGTAGATGGAGAGATAACAGGCAAGTAAGGGAGAGCTCAACAGAGGGGGGGAGGGAGAGCAAAAGAACGATTGAATTTTAAAAATTCAAATGGTTAAATGTCAAATGGTGGTACTGAAGGTAGATAAATGCCTATAGATGGATGAATAAATAAACAGACATAAGTAATGTGGCAGAAAATAAGAGACATATAAGGAGAAGGAAAAGATGAGGGTCATCAGATGGAGGAATAAAAGAAATGAGACTAAAGCAGTGGAGGGAGAGAGCAGATAGGGGTCAGTTCAGACAAATGGATAAGAAATGACCAAAAAGGGAGTGAAGGCAAGTAAAAATGAAGAGAAACCAGGGTTAGTAAGGTAAAATGGAAAGCAGAGAGAAGGACAATATAGAGAAGGTGAGATGGTGTGAAGGGGGTGAATGGGTGGAGATGACGAAGGACACCAGAAAAAAGAGGCTTAGCGCCAGGAAAGGGTGATGAGGTGAAGAAAAACTGGCTGTGATCGCAATCAAATGATGAAAAAATGAATATTTCATCTGCCATCTGCATGAAAGGCCGATGTCTATAAGTTACAGTGATAAGTTGAGGCACTGTAGTGTAGTGTCTTGCTCAGAAATCTGCTTGGTCGCAATAACTGGAATGCACGTGGATGTTCACACAGAGCACAAGCAAACCTTTGGATAGTAGTGGATGCAGAAACTGTATTATCCATGTAAAGAGGACCAGAAGCAGAGGAGCAAAGAGGGCATTCAATAGAGCTATTGTTTCTACCGATTAACGTCCAGCCTGAGCAGAACATGACCTAGGTTAAAGAACTTTGCTATGCTAACAAAACTGGAAAAAAAAAAAAGGGGGGGGGGAGAAAAACCACAGAAAAATAAATCGAGAAGGTCAGGAAGAAAAAGGGGATGTAAATAATGAAGAGAAAAGGAAGACATAGCTAAGAACTCTTTTTCTTTTTTATCTCAGCTCTGCCAGGACTTTAAAATCCCTCTATCCCATTCTCCTTTTCACTCTCCCCTCGTCCTTCCATCTTAGTCTTCCTCCCTCCAGACCTCTTTGTATTAGAGCTAAACCATCCATTGATCCCCCTCTAAACAAACACACATATGTATTCAGCAGAGCAATACACCACTGGGAGCAGAAGATACCGCTTAATGGTTCGTGTGTGTGTGTGTGTTTGAGAGAGAACGTGGTGACAGAAAACAGAGAGCATAAAAACCACAGGTGTGTGTGTGTGTGTGTGTGTGTGTGTGTGTGTGTGTGTGTGTGTGTGTGTGTGTGGATGAATCACTCTTATTTAGTGGTACCCCCCCAGTAGTTGACAGTGTGTGCATCAGCCTCAATGTTACCAGCTACTCTCCAAACCTCTTAAGTCGGAGGGGACATCTTAGCATTTGGAGAAGTCCAGAATCAAAGTAAATGTACACACACACACACACACACACACACACACACACACACACACACACACACACACACACAGGTCAGTAGGTGGTGCTGCTAAATAAGCCCTCTCCTCAGGATGCGCCAATCTTATTTTCTCTGGCTGCTGCACACACTTACACAAAATAAATGCAAGGAGAGCTTCTCCTCGCAGCCGCTGTCTTATTTTCATTTACCCCATCTTCTTCACACAAACACACACAACTCAGTTCCTGTCTTTGTGAGGACATATAATGCATTGGCTAGCTGCTCACTGTAAACTAAATAAAATCTTAACGCTAACATTATGCTAAAGTTTGTTTATATATGATATTCCAAAATAAAGTTTCACTTTGCTTTGCATGGTTTAACCAGAAATTCAGGAACATTTCGGGTTTAAAAAAACCTCCATAATACAATAGTTAAGTGGTTAAGAAAGCAAAAACAAAAACATAGAAATACCACTAACAAGTTGGCAGTGACTATGTGTGCTAGAATTATCATTTAAATGAAGCCAATGCCAGCCCAGTATGTCTGTCTGTCTGCATGTCATCAAAGCAAACGGCAGTACAGTATGAATATTTAAAAAACAAAACTAGCTTTTCATTTTTCTTCTCGCCATCATAACAAACTGCAGACTACTAAGCTAACTTTAATAGTTGTTTTTTACTTATACAGAAGTCCACAGAGCTTAACTGCCACACTGCTGATACTGTAGTATATTTTGCATAAATTAAACAAGTACCTTAGTTTTAAATCCTGATGCCCACTTTAATGCTGTCTGAGCGAGGTGTTACATCATGCTATCATTCTGCTGCAGTCCATTTAATGAAATGTCATTATACCTGGTGAATTATTCCGCTGTGAATTATTCATTCACTCCATTTCTCTGCTTACCTCTGTTTCCCACCAAATGTGCCAGTGTCCCTGTTTCTTGATATGGTGCATGTAAACAGATTGAAATGACAAATGTACTGTCACTTTCCTGATTAACATCTCACGTGGTGATAAATGTCTTCACATGCAACAAAAGTGTGTGCTACTGGCCAGAAATACGTTTTACATTCAGTCACCAACTCCAAGGAAACTGCCGCTGGTGTGTTCCAGTTGAAATTGTGTTAGATGAAAATTGTCTAAGTTGTTTTCCATGAGAAGACGATTTTTAAACAAGACTAAATTTTATAATTTTTAAACTGGCATTTTATTAAATTCAGAGGTGTGCTTGACAACACTTTTCACTGCCCTAAAAGACTGACTGATTGACTGTTTTATTTTGATCATGTTAATATAAATAACATAAAAACACAATACAGGGTGGGCCATTTATATGGATACACCATAATAAAATGGGGATGGTTGGTGATATTAAAGTCCTGTTTGTGGCACATTAGTATATGTGAGGGGGCAAACTCCTCAAGATGGGTGGTGACCATGGTGGCCATTTAGAAGTCGGCCATCTTGGATACAACTTTTGTTTTTTCAATAGGAAGAGGGCCATGTGACACATCAAACTTATTGGTAATGTCACAAGAAAAACGATGGTGTGCTTGGTTTCAACGTAACTTTATTCTTTCGTGAGTTATTTACAAGTTTCTGACCACTTATAAAATGTGTTCAATGTGCTGCCTATTGTGTTGGATTGTCAATGCAACCCTCTTCTCCCACTCCTCACACACTGATAGCAACACCGCAGGAGAAATGCCAGCACAGGCATCCAGTATCCGTAGTTTCAGGTGCTGCACATCTCGTATCTTCTCACAATAGACAATTGCCTTCAGATGACCCCAAAGATAAAAGTCTAAGGGTGTTTGAGTGCTATGCTGTGGGCTCTTGCTGAATGAAGCTACAACAGCCAATGATGTTTCTTCATTAGTGACAGTTTTCTTGCGTCTAATTTTGGCAAATCCAACACTGAACCAGTTTCACGAAACTTAGCAAGCAGTTTGCTAACTGTAGCATGGGAGATGGGTGGTCTCGTAGGGTGTCTTGCATTGAAATCTGCTGCAATGACCCGGTTACTGCGTTCACCAGATATCAACACAATTTCGATCCGCTCCTCACGTGTTAACCTCTTCGACATGTCAATGGCTGTGAACAAAGAGAAACTTGTAAATAACTAATGAAAGAATAAAGTTACATTGAAACCAAGCACACCATTGGTTTTTCTTGTAACGTTACCAATACGTTTGATGTCACATGGCCCTCTTCCTATTGAAAAAACAAAAGTTGTATCCAAGATGGCCGACTTCTAAATGGCCACCATAGTCACCACCCATCTTGAGGAGTTTGCCCCCTCACATATACTAATGTGCCACAAACAGGACTTTAATATCACCAACCATTCCCATTTTATTACGGTGTATCCATATAAATGGCCCACCCTGTACAATCATCCAGTTTCTTACTGCTTTTCAAATTCAGAGTGTATTCCAGGGGTACATCCTGGACAGGTTGACAGTCTGTTGCAGGGCTCAAATAGAGACAGCCATTCACGTCTACGGGCAATTTAGAATCACCGAATGACCCAACCCCACCCCTGAACCTTCTTGCTGTGAGTCAACAGCACTAGCAACTGCATTGCTGTGCTGCTCAAATCAAGATACAAAATACACTGTTAAAAGATAATAAGGTTAAAAAAAATAAATTTGCCAATATCTCTACATACTACATACTTTACATGCTCAAAAGTCAAAATACTGGTATTTCATATTGAAATTCTATCCTGCTAATTAAAAAATTACGGCAGATTTTAATTTTGTAACTAAGGCAAATTCCAACTGATTTAATTCAATTCAATTTTATATATCTAGTGCCATATGACAACAACAGTCTTCTCAAGGCATTTAGACTCTACAATAACACAGAAAAAGACTTAAAGAGTGGGAATTAGGAGCTGATTGGCTAAGAGAATGTGAATATTTCATTACTTAAGACAATGACACTAAAGTTGGAATGAAGGGATTTTTGACAGCGCTAGTGATAAGCGACAAAGAGCAGCAATAATGGTAGGTATCATTGAAGAATTGAGGCAGCGAGAGACGAGAAAACAGATTGTAATTAAATTTATACATGAGCCTTATTTTGTATGGCAAGGCATTTCTGTCAGCAAAATGAAAATGACAAAGAAAATCCATCATTGTTGAACTAATTACTCATAGTAAGTCAATATTGGAAGAAAGGGTAAACATGTAGCTGATGATTTTAGTCGGAAAAGATTGCACAAAACAGTGTTTCATAATTTAAGACAGCATGGTGGGAAAACGGTGTAAAAGACTAAATCAGTCCTTAATGTGCTTATGACACAAGAAGTCAAATGAAATCACTGCCAACAAGATCATGGACTAAAGTTCTTAAATGTACTGGAAAATTATCATTAATTAAGAACAACGTATTATCACCTGTTATGAAATCAGAATGTGGTGTATTTTGGTTGAAATGTTTTAGTCAGACGGACACTCATACAGAGGTCAATGCCGTAGTTATTTCTATGTAATAGAAACTGGAATCATACCCATAAAAGTCAAAAAGGTCAAAATGTTTGCAATTAACAAAGTCTAATAGCCACAGGTCACACTTGTACATGAGATTTCAAATCTCGGTGGGTCTTTCCTGGTTAAATAACATCATGACAATAAACTGATTCCTCATGGGTCTTTCACTATTTAGTAAAAATCCTGAACACAAAAATGTAATGTAAGTGTTTACAATTCTCTACAGGTTTGGAACACAATGTGGCTGCATAAAGAATAATTAATAATAACTGCCAGAGTTTGGCAACTGTGGGAACAGTGTATTATAATCCTGTAATGTTTTGGGAAGATAATGGAAAAACTTTCTAATTAGACGGCTAATCTAATAGTTTTGATTATATTCAATAATTCCGCATGCAGTATTTTACAAACACAATAACCAGGAAAGGAGTAAAAACAAATGTATCAAGCTTCTTCCAACACTCAAAGTCACAATCTCAGTGAAATACTGCACACTGTCAATGTTATAATACCGTATCATCGACTTATAAACACACTAAGGACAGCCATCACTCTACTTGACTTTGTCCCCATGTGAGGATTTATTGCTGTCTTTACCTAGAGACTGTCAGTGCCTTTATTTATGCACCTTCCCTCATTGCATACCTTATATAACCACATAGTGTGAAAGTCGAGTTTGTTTATCATCAAGAAAAGGTCAAGTTTAAAAGCCCCAGCCCTCCAATTCTTTCCTTTTTTCTGTTCCACCTTCCTTTCTTTTCTTTCTTTTCATCCCCTCTTCTATCAATCTTTGCTGTCAGCAGGAAAAGGGTGTGCCACCTACATCTGCCATAACAGCATTCATGCCTGCAGCAAGAAAAGCGGTAGGGCAGGAATGAGAGGGCAATGTAATGAGAGAGATGGAGGTGATCATGGGAGAAAGAAAGGTGGTTGAAGAGTGAAGCAAGACATGCATCACACAGGCTCTTGGAAAGCATTGTTTTGGAGACCCTTTTGAAATTACAGTTAATAATCATCAGAACATACACAAAAAAACCATGAAGAGTTTAATGAAAAATGTGTTTATTTTGTTGTGTTGTGTTAATTCAGAACCTGAAAAGGAGATTAATCTGACTAATATAGCCAGATGTATGTGCACCTATCGAGGTGGCTATTCAGAACTTACAGATGGGTATTTAAGGTGGTCAGTATTTATAACAGTGTTTATTTTTTTCTTTCTAATTTTGCCTCTGTACACCACTACAGTAGTAGACAATTTCAAGGTGTGAAATTTGGCGATGTCCATGGCGTCTAGACTTCAGCCAGTCATTAGCTCCAAATTCTTTATACTAAGAATAAAAAATGTTCCTTACATTTAAAATTCTGGCAAAATAGCCCCACAAAAATGGGGACTATGCATAAAAATAGCTGCAATTTCTGAATAGGTAATGCAATGATTTTGTAAACCCTTTTATTAAAGATGAAAGTTAGCACAGTCAGATTGTCATCTGGTGGTGGTGGTGTACATAAACCTCTTTGGATTCTATAAGATTCAGGCATAAATATGCTTGTCTGAGTCTTCTTTCAATAGTTACAGCTATCTTTATGAAGCTTTCTTTACAAAAACTCGAAAGTGACTTTAAATGTTTTGATGTGTGGCCCTTTAATACACACTTTCTCAGGCCTTTAGTCTGGTTGGTATCGTTAATATCTTGACACAGTATAATACCCATAAGTACAAAGGTGCCAGTTTGGCTTACGGGCTGAGCCCATGTGTCTTATGGCTGAAATGCACTGGCCCAGGTTCGATTCTAACTTCTCCAGGAAACAGCTAGTTGTACTTTTGAACAGTTCTTGCTATGCATGTAGTGTAATGCTTTATTTTATTAAAGTGTTTGTATATGACAACAAAATCAAGGATATACTGTTACAGACGTCCATTCCTATGAATAGACCTGCATGTTAAAACTAGTGTATGCACCAGTCGGAAGTAGATGTGAAACTGATTCATGGATGTGTCACCAACTTCCACTACCCTCGCCTCCTTTCCATCATTCCCAGCTGTCAACAATGCAATCCTATTGGCTGCAGCTATAATGGCTATAATAAACAATGTATTTTTTCTTAAACACGTACACACGATTAATGAGTTCAGTAATTAGGTGGCTGATAAATGGACACATCACTAGTCTGCTCTGTGTTTGTTTGTTCTTACTGTATGCATGCGTTAATATGGCACTTATAATAGGTAAAGTGATGTGTCCATTCATCATCGCTATCATTATGAAACACTCACTGAGTCCTGCGGGTGTATATGTATTATCTATCAAATACTTTTTTCTTTTTGGGGAGGGGGTGGGGGGGTGTTTATCAGGGTTTATGCACTTTGTGATTCTTTAGATTTTAGAGGACTACTTCCAAAAAATGATGACTCATCTACCCAAACTTATAAAAGTGACAGTCAAAATAAACCAGGTGTTTTGGTATTAAGCACAACATGACAGAGTTCTATTAAAGGACATTGTGGTTTGTAATGGCTGAATAGATATTTAATTTCCTTAATAACAAATACAAATGAAAATAATCTTTTAGAGTGTGGTTTTATCCCAGCTTGTTATATACAGAGATGCTTTTTGGTGTTGCAGTACTAACCTAAATGCTAGGGTAAGATGTCCTCATCAAGTTTGAAAGTTAATTGACAAATTGTTTAGGTCTACCAAGAATATTTGTTCTCACCAATAAGACAGTTTTACACAAAATATAAGAAAACTGTTATTCTGCTAGAAATGTTTTTATTATTTCTGTTATTTAACAGAAATCATTTCGAATTTGGTGCTATTAAAATAATGTAATGTTACATTTTCCAGTTATGTTTCCCAAAGACAGACACAGGCTTTACTGGACACACAGTTGAAATAATAATCAGTGGTGCAATGTCATTTGTGGTTTCTGTGCACTAAACCTGACAACCACTACATGATGAATATGCAATATGCAGCAAGGAGGTACAGTCAGAATAGCTGCAATGTGTCCACCAACACACCAATCTGTGTTTATGAGTTTCCCTGCACACACCTCTTTCATGTTGTCCCTGCACTCTGTGTTAGTGCTCTTTTTCTCTCAACTGTATTATCTGTTAACCAGATAATTTAGTGTTTACAGATGGTCTGCACTGCTGTTGGTGTCTGTGTCATTGTCTGTGTTCATGAGAAGCTCAAAGTTATTACAGTTGCTTTAAAGTAAAATGCAAGTCATCCTATTTTCTTAAGCTGCTTTCCCCCAGCAGTTACTTCTAGCAGAGATAATAGATTGCTCACCTTTTTGTGTAAAATTGTCTTATTGCTGAGAAATTTTTTTTATAACTAGTCAAACTTAAACCTGTAATAGACTAGTTAAATTGTTCATCAAATGAACCTGCTAGCGGGGCAAAACACTTCCAGTAGGGTGAGGTCACTCATCCTCCTCCTCTGTATTCTGCTTCTTGCTATTACAATCAAACTGACAGAAATGGCACGGTGAAAAAAAAATGCAAAGGGTCAGAAAATCCCATGTGACAGGTAATCTGTGTGCATGCATGCATGCATAGGAAACTCTGTAGAGAGTTAGACTGGAAAAAGGCAAAAATGTAGAGAATGACTGGATTAAAGACACAGATGAGCATAAATAATTATATACAGAGAGCACGAAGAGTCAAACAGGAAACTTCCTGTTTCTGTTCTCATCTCAAGCAGATATTCTATTTTTCCATATGGCAAAAGACTAAATGTAAAAGAATTATTATACCTAGCAAACAGCTTCCCTATGGATGGATTATGCTAGACCAGCAGTACTTTCTCAAATTCTTCATTCAGTATTTTGAAGGGAGTAAAACAAAATTACTATCAGGCTTACTAGCATTAATTTCTTTCCATTAATGTTCAAATATACAGTAACAATTATGCAACAGTGTAACAAAAGAATCGTTGCTATTCACTTCACCTGTCAGAGGTTTTGTGGTTGTGGTTGATCAATGCTGCACTGTTTTCATAAGAAGACTAAATGATGTAAACACATCTTCTGTGATCCCTTCAAATTTTCCAGTTTGTACTGGGTCCAAAGCAGCAGGTGGGAGTTTTTTCTCCCATCCATGAGCTTGTAATGAATAGTATTTTGTTTTTCCTTTGCTTGTTACTACAGTGTTAAAAAATGAAAGTGAAATACATTTCATTTACTGGGTTTCCATTTCAGGCAGAAAGGGGGGAAAAAATTCAAAGGGAATGTAGACACATCATATTGCTTTACATACAATACTATACTTTACACAGATGTTTTTTTCCCCAAAATTAAAGAAGTCCAATTTAACCCACTGTGTTTGCTCCCCAAATAATTTTCAGTCTCACATCCTCTCGCATTTTCACATATAAAAACACTTGTAATCATTGTACACCTTCAGATAACAAATACTCAGATGTTGGCTGATGCAACCATCCATGGGCATTTACCTACAATTAAAAACAAAACAGCCGATTTAAAATTAAAGGACAGAACTTGTTCAACTTTGCTCACAAAGAGTAATAGGCAGCTGTGATAGGATTGGTATTGTCTGATCTCACCCACCATCTATAGGGTGGGCTTGACCTATAGACACAGACATGTTGCTTTAAAATATAAGGTATCCTTTTTGCTACACAGAGATCTGTCTTTCATCTTACAACACACTGTCCTTTTGAAATGTGTGGCATTTTATGGGAACAAAATCTCATTATGTAGCACAGCAGGGTACTATCATCACCTGCTTTCACTGTGGTAAAAAGAGGGTGATAATTTAAAGATTTTAAAGACCGTAATATATAAATACATTCTAATGATTTTGATTATAGTATTGTGTTATGCATCATTCATATTCTATTATGTATTAAGCATCCTCAGATTTTATAATATTTTTTCAGTATATTCAAGCACTATTTGAACTTTTAAAAATGTTTAGAGTAATGGATTATTGATTTTCAAGCTAAGTTAGCTGTAACCCATACATTGCATATGGGGAATCGTTAACTATTAGCATTTTCTAATTTATAGTATGCCTGACGATATGCTAAATCTCAAAATCCAATTGAAAGGTGTAAGAAAACTGTCCACTCTTAGTTTTAGTTTTAGTGTGGATAGACAGAATAAACATTGGCATTTCAAATTGAAATAATTCTCATTCTGAAAAACCTAGTAGATTACCCATCAGGCATGGCAAGTCTTTTGTTGGCTTTGCACACAACAGTGGATTTGTTTTACTTTGTATTTTTTTTCCCATTAAAATGTGTTTTTGAGATGTCTAAGCATTTAATCTGTGATAGGTTTGGTATTTTCTGATCTGTTTGGATGCTTTTCAACAAATTTTCCTAGTAAAATATTAGAAAAAATGTAAGAAATGGGAGGTGGCTCAACACTTTTTCACAACCCTCTAATTACTTGGAAATTGATGTCTTTCTGTCTCTCATACTTTATATTCAAGAGAACTCAAACTGAAAAAGGGTTTTTAACTTTAGAATTAAGTCTTGTTTGTTCTTTGAGGCAAGAAAGAGGCTTACTGCTTTTATTCTTTTTTTTCCTTTCTTTATTCAAATCAGGCAACAAAGTATATATCTCATTTACATTGACATAGGTTTTTTTTCTTCCCCTTTTCCCTTCCCCTCCCCTCTTTTTCCCCTTCCCTTCCTTCCTCTCCCCATCCTTTTTAGATAAAATATAATTACCATTATATAAACAATCATATCTATGTCTATACATACACATTTATTATCCTAAATAAGTATATTCAAAGGAGGGAGAGAGGGGAAAAAAAAA